>NC_071574.1:9233946-9468946 GCF_024509145.1 Vidua macroura | reverse complement strand
TAGTTGCTGGTGTAATTATGTCTGTAGGAATATGGATTTCTTGCTTTCCCTTAAATGATCTCCTGCACTAAAGCCTGGTTTCAGCTAAGCAGTTGTGGAGGAAGGAGAGTGGGAGGAGGTCTGAAGGAGTGGGAGAGGAGGTCTGAAGAAGCACAGAGTCTTAGAGAGGCCTTCCAAAGTTGTCTGCTGCTAAAGCCAGGGAAGCCTTCCTGCAGTGAAGGCTTAGGTGGTGCTTCATTTGGAAACATTTAGAGGAAGAGGCTAGCAAAGTGTTTGGGACTGGGCAGAAGGGAGTGCAGGGCCCTGATATCTGGTGAAATGCTCCTGCCCAAACACTGCACTTGACTCACCTCCACAGTGAAGTCTGGGGCAGGCACAAGACCCATAACATGAGAGCATCCACTTTGGAGAATGCAAGTGTGGATTTTTTATCTTGCATTGTAGCTTTCTGTTGTATGAAGCTCAGAAATTAGTATTAGATATGTCAGTGAATGCAGTCATGCCCTCATCTGGTCTGTACTCTGAATATGGGCTGTTCCGTGATGTGCTTGGTTGCTGTAGAACTAGAAGAATTATTTCCTACTTCAATCATTTTCTTATTGTAAATTAAAATAATATTGCTGTTGGTGGATAACCTGCTATAAATTCCCTATCCTAATGTAGTTATATCAAATCCTATTTATTCCGATGGCAGATGCAGCTGGTTTGGTGCAGTCAGTAATAGACTTCCTTTAAATTACAGGTCTTGCCCATAGGCTTATTGTTGTTAGTTTACAAATAGCAGGTTAAAAGTTATTGTGTTCTCTCAGTAGCTATTGTCTTTATTTTGAAATTGTCACCTAAGTCTTCCACACCCTGGCAAACATGGAAACCAGCTGAGATAGTCCAACACACAGTTTGTGAAGATTGTGGCTGCAGTAAATACCCAGGTTGACAAAAGCAACGTGCACAGTGATAAAATGTGAAATTCCCGGGCAAACTTTTTCCTGTGGGAAAAACCCCTTACCTTGTAAAAACTGACACAATGAGAATGATACTTCTTTGACCCCGGTGTTTGCTCACTTCAGAAGGCACAAAGCTCTCCTCAACCTTTCAGGGTCAAATCAGGCAATAAAAACCTGACTACACACTGGGGTTTCAGCCCTGCTTCTTGTGCTTGTTGCAGCCCTACAACCTATCTCCTCCTATCCTGATGCTAATACAGGCCAGAAAATATGTACAAAGTTCTATATTGTCCCAGATATTTCCAGAATATTTTTCCAGGGTATGATATGCCTCACTGTCTCCTATAGTGTAGTGTGCACAGCATTAAGTGCAACACCAAAGGTGTGTCTAAACAAAATATATTTTTCATTATCTTTTTAAAGGAAGAAAACAATTATATCATTTAGGTACCCTAGCTGAAGTATATGCTTGTTTTTTTAAGCACAACTTGGAGTACTTTCCTAAATCAGGATCTTGATTTCTATCATTGGATATAATTTAAAATAAATCAAACTCTTTTCTTTTTTGGCATATTATGCTGATCTATGGCTTGGCTTTCATTTTGTCCTATTAAATAGAAAACCACTTCATCATGAAATATCTCTCTCATACTTTCTCCTACATAGCAAGAGAAAAACATTGATAAACATCAAGTGCCAGTCATTTCTCAAAAGCTTCCTACAGGTCTCAAGGAAGGAGAAGGAATACAAATGCTATGCAAGTGCTACCGGTTCAGCTGTAAGATCGCTACAGGAAGGAGTACATGGGAGTGAATATTGGGGGGGGGTGGATTTTGGCAAGCTATGCCTCTGGCTGTCTTACATCCAGCATGTAGTAGGCCATGAAAAAAAAAATCATTTGACTTCGGTTTGGGCGGAGATGGAATAAAGCTGATTTCTCTCACATATAACCATATTCTTTTGTTTAAAGTGTGGGGCTTCAAGACAAAATGCGACATTTCCCCAGCACTCCCTCTAAAGGGCAATGGGCTTATTAAATAGTCTCTTGTTGCACTAATTAAAACTTAAAATTTCCCACAGTCTTTCAGGTACAAGTTGTTTCTTTGGAAGCTTTTAGGAAATGGAGCTAAGTCAGCTTTAGTCAAGTTATGAGGCACGATAAGATGAGATAATGGCAGAAATAGTATCACAAACCAGAGCTTTCTGTCTGTGTCCTCTGCAAATCTGCTGCAGTTGGCCCCTGTCTAATCCTTATGCATCCCAAACATTGGATTTTTAGACACTGAAATTTGCTGCCCGCTGTGCAGCAGAGGAGAGCTGTTTGAGCTAAAGAATGATATTGGCAGAAGAACAAATGGCTTTGAACTGACTGTGAATAAATTTAAGCAATTGCATTATTTCTAACCAGCAGAGGAGCCAAGCTTTGGAAGAGACTTCTTATAGGAAAAGAAGGAACTGAGCCCTGGCCAGCTTTAAGATGAAGCTTGATGGGTTTATGAAGATAATTATATGACAGAGTCCTCCATATCCCTCTGAATAACTGCAGGCTGGGTTCCTGGACCCGGCTGCCTCTTGCAGCCTGAAGCACACCCGCAGGGAAAATTGATGCGGTCTGTAGGTGAGGTGTGAAATTCCTGCTGGTGCTCCCAAGGGATTTCACAGGAGGACTGCAGTAAAACCCTTTTTTCTGCCAGTCCTGCTTTCCTTTCTTCCTTTCTTGCTCAGGAGATGAGCCTTGTGGATTCCTTGGAGATATCTGGTGTGTAGCTCCACAGGTACATGGGCTGTAGCTTGTGGGCAGGGTCCTGTTAACCCAGGGCTCTCAACTCTCAAATTCCCTAGCAGACAGGGAGATGGCCATGCAAAGTGACCCTGACATTGTGATTTCTGGGGCAAAAACCTCTGGGACCCCTTCTCACAACAACCGAAAACCCTGACAGGGCTGCTAGAGGTCCTCGCCCAGGCTCCTGTCCCATCCAGCTGGGCTTGTACCGCCATCAGTAACACAGTTTGCACCTCTGGGACTCTAGCTTCAAGTAGAAGTAACATTATTCCCTTCTGTTCTCCTTCATCCCAGCCTTTTTTAATTGAGTGAACAATGTCACTTGAACTTCCTGAAAGAATGACAGCCACACTTAGAGCAGGAGTTTGTAGTTTGGGCTTGCATTTGCACTTAGGTGCCTGGAGGCTGACAGGCCCCTGCTGCCATCACTGGTAGAAATCATGAAGGATCAGACAGTGCCTTCATTTTCATCCCTAATTTTGGGAATTTTGCTAACTTGGGAGAGATCCATGGGACAGCATCACTACAGGGAGTGAATAGAAGGTTGCCCTGTGGTATCAAGCACCCCAAATTCCAGGTTTCAGCATTATATCTCAACTAGGAAGGATACTGTCTGCTTTGTTACCTCGCAAGTGCTATAATTCCTGCTCCTCATCACAAAAGACATTTTACAGTGTGTGCACAGGACTGTGGGGCTCCAAGACCCCTTGTTTTACAAAAAATCAGTGCACACTGGGAGCTTCCCCTTTGCCTTCTGCCAGCCTGGCTCTACCAAAATGCATCAGCACCACGGAGGAAGCCTGGGAGAGATCAGAAATTATGAGGCAGCAAAAATATAAGTATGAAAAAATTAGGCCAAGCTACTGATAAAGAAAAAAATTTAATTTTCCCCAAGTAAATTTAATTTGCCCCAAGTAAAGGACATTTTTATTAGGAGTTTAGTACTTCAATAGGATGTAGATATAGAGCATATATGCTCTTTCCCAGAATTTCACCCTCAGTTCAGATGAGATTTGCCCATAAAGCTCCAGTAATGTTTTTCTTCTAGTAGTGACACTTAACAAAATAATTAGGCAATTTATTGCCTAACTCCACAAGGAGCAGCAATTATTTCTTTTGCTTTAAACATATAAAAAGCTGTGTCATTTGTTGATAAGGAGTCACATAATATTCCATGGCAGAACAGCCCTCTGGAGACATTACTCTATATGCTGCAAATGCATTTTGAGAATAATAAACAAAACTCAGCTAAATCTTAAATAGGCTTTTTCTTGTATTTTAAAAATACTACCATTCATTAGAATTATTTATTGTTTATCAGTGCACAGATGACCACAGCCCAGCAAGAATGACTGGGCCTGTACCCCCAGGAATTTACAGCTGCAAGCTCTGTTCTCATACCAATACCTGCACAGCTGAACTCACATGAGCTCTGATTCAGCAAAGGCCATGAGCACACGCCTGGCTTTAAGGAAGGCAGCACACTCCCAGAAGCCTAAGCACATATTTCAAGAAGCTTGCTCAGCCCAAGCCTTCAGTACTTCTCCCCCAGGTACAGATGAGAAAATATGTGGACACCAGGACTCCCAGCCAGCAAAAGTGGTCACAGGTGCCTAACTATTTTAATGCAGAGCTTTAATTACAGTTTTAATGCTCATTTTCAGACCAAGAGCTTGGCAGAGGTGAAAGTGAAGGTGGTGCCAGTGTTGCTTATTCTCAAGTACTACCTCTGACTGCTGAATAGAGTTGGGTGTGAGGTTTTCATTTATGCATTATACAACAGGTCCTATCCTGGTTTTATTGTTGCAAGTAAATGGACATAAATTCCTTGTAAACTACACATACCAATTTAAAGCCCCTGTAAGATTTAGTTTTATGTTTCATGGGTAGATTCTCTGGGGTCTGCTGCTTAATTCAGTCTATATGATCTTTAACCTAGCAGCAGTCGAGGATCAAATCTTTTGGGTTAAGGTACTGCTGTTATCAATATATTCAAGATACTGACAGTATTGATGTGCAAATGCATCCAAGATCAAGTGAAAACAATCTACATTCTGAAAAAACATGGACTTTTCACTTCCAAGAAGAGGAGAAATACTATCACTGTGGGCCTGCCTGTGTTCCTAGAGTACCAGTGCACATGTAAGAGAGGAACAAAACCCCAAACTCCCAGCTGGTGGCAAATCTGAATGTTGGGGCTGGGTGGAAGAGGCACTGGGTGGAAGCGTTACTCCTGAGCTGTGTGGCTAGCAGGCTTGGAAGCAATTTAATTATGGGCTGGTTTTTGCTTTGCAAGAAAACCACCAGAAAGCCCTGTGTTGATATAACATGCTGCAGCAATGTTCTTTGCATGCTGCATTTTCATATTTCATTTTGAAATTAAACTCCTAGGTTGGGGGGGGAGGGGTATTCTATTTCAACATGCTTTACAATAAGACACTGAGCTTTTAAAATGCAAGTTGGAATGTTACTTGGCAAGTTGATCGAAATGTCAGTTTGTCAGAAATGAAATGTTTTAATTAGATCATCCTAAAAATCATTATTCTGGAGCTTTATTTTACGAAGAATTTGGCAGCACCTCCTCCTCTGTGAAGCTAAACCAAATATTGAAACCACAGAGCCTTTGCAAAGTGTACATCTGTCTCCATACAATTCCAACAGATACACAGCTATTCTTTTTCCTTTCTTCACAGATAAAGAGGAATTTTATTTTAAACATGGATTTTTTAATGCTTGAGAAAATAGGGCAGTCACAGAACCATGGCTTTAAACAAACTTTATTTGGGCGCTTGACTGACTGGCAATTGTGGGCAATCATTTTAGCTGTCACAAGGTCCAGAGAAATGTGGGAGAGCTCTTCCATGAAATGTTTATATTTCATAAACAAAATGATGTGCTTAACAGTCAGAGTGATGGGAGGGTTCCGGCTAATGCATTTTCCAATGTGTGAGGCAGATTATTAATGCGCTCCAGTAGCTGTTAATTTCAGTTTGCCGGAATGATTTATGGGGAGGTAAAGGAGAGAGACATAATCTAATTGAGATCAGAATCACTGTTCTAGTAGAGGAGCACCAGCATGGACCTCGGCCACAGCAGAATGATTAATATCTAATAAGCAAATAATCCGTTAAATTATTATAAACATTACTTTTGACAACTCTTTTGTTGCCAGGAGAGAATGCAAAACAAGCAAGGAAGACTAACAAAACCCCGGGTAAATTTTTCAGGTGTTCCTCTTCCACTGCAATCAGATACAGGTTTGGTGCTGAGGAAAAACACCGGGTTAGGGGGGAGCATGCTCCCTGATCAATTGTAAATCAGTGGGGGAAGCATTGATGATCTAATATGAACAACAATTGAACAATCATAAGAAAATCTATCTTGCAAGGAAGAGAGAGGCAGGGAAAACTCCCACATTGTCAGCACCATCCACGACTCAGCTCGCATCCAGCAGCTCCCTGGTCATTACTGCCCTCGTTAGTATTTCCTGCCTGTGGCCCTGCATGCGCTGCCCTTTGTCTTAGCGATGAGCCCTGCTGTCATCTTGGCATTTGTCAGTGGTTTTGCACTTAGTTTTCCTTGCCAGCAGGTGACTTGGATTTAGTCCTTTACCAGAAGCACACAAGGAGCCACCAGAAACAATTTTGGCTGAGCGGAGGGTATTGGCGGTATTTGTGTGGGCGTCAAAATCGTGTGAAAAAATAATTCAAGAAAACCTGAAGAACGTGATGCAGAGCAACAGAAAGCTTTCAACAAAATACTTAGCTCCTTAGTTTTTCTTCCAGAAGAAGTGTTTTCAGGAGTAAATATTGTATTTAAAATGCACACTAGGCCTTCCTTCACTTTCCTTGTGCTTAGGGTATTAAAAGTGTATTTTGAATTAGTCAAAAACAAAGGGATTTTATTTTTCATCAGATGATAAAGGATCCATCAAAAGTCTAATGTAGTTGAGCAGAATGTTATTCTTGACCAAAAATTAGGTAATTTATTCATTATCAAGGTGGTTTTTTTTAATCAAATTAAATATGCTTTAAAGAAATAAATGCTTCCAATGAAAAAAGAATGTGGCCACATTGAAAATATTAAGCAAATATTAACCATTTTTTTTCTGTGAGTGTGAGGATGTACTGAGTACTGAGGATGTACTGAGGTTGTACTGCGTGTGTGATTGATTTCAGTAAGATTTGCCTTTACTTGGATATCTTTGCCTTTTTTCCTTCATCCCACCCCACTTTCCCATGGCCTGGTCAAGAGAGTTTAGATCTGGAGAGCAAGTGAATGAAGCTGCAAACCTGCTGCCAGAGCTGCAGGCTCTGCTCTCCAATACCCAAGACAAGCCCTGGGAGGAGCAGAGAAGGATGCAGCATGTGAGTAATTGAAATTTGTGAAGTGTTTTTGTCTTCATCATATTATGAGGTGTTTTTGGCAAATCGGGTATCCCAACATTGTGCACCTGGCAGGCTGACAGCAAACAGCCTTGTGCTACTGTGAATTGTCATTGCCTCTCCACAGAAAAATGGCAGTTCAGTCACTGCAAGACTTATCCAAAAGAGTCACGTGTCCTACCTGAGGTTGGGCTTCTGAGAGGAAGCAGTCTTACATCTCTTGTTTGTTTAAATAATACAAAATTCACAAAATGAAGTCTGGAGTAAGAGCAGTAAAGAACTTAAAGCAGTAAAAGGGCAAGTAGCTTGATTCCAGTACCAGAAAAAAGTCATCGAATAAAGGATGACAACAAAACATCAAAACATTGGCTTTTGTCTCATACTTTTCTGAACACAAGTCTGCTTTACATTAATGAGATGACTAAAAGCCACAGGCTTTGAACTGGCATACAGGAATTCTTGATTTGAGTTGTTGTTATTAATCTCATTTGCAAGGAAGTTCCTTTCCTTTGTTATTCTCACTGTTAATGTTTATAAAATAATCATTGTTATAATGATTAATGACTGATGATTATAAAATCATCATTATTATTATTATAAATAAGTATTTCAGCTGGCTGGGGAAGACAAAACCACAAGTTCCCTCATTTTCTTGCTCAAAGGGAAGCCTTTCTGAGATGAACTCATGAAGAGAAGTTGATTCAGCATCCTTTGGATGCAGCAAGAAATCTAAGAAATCTCTTTTTGGTGCAGCATCTCTGTAGTCTACTGTGCCCCAAACCAAGCACCTCATAAGGATTTTAAAGGGTCTTTCCAGACCTCTTTTCTCTGTTCAGCTTCTGCGTCTTGATAGAAACCGTTCATGGCAATGAAAGATAATTTCTTCTCATGTTCTTACACACTGACAAACAGAAGTGGGGCTGATTTTTAGAGACCTGTAGGTCAAAGCAGAAGAATATGGATCCAGCTTTGTCCCTTCCCATTCTCCAGCCAGGCCCTGCAGCCTAAGGGGACATCCTATAATGGTGCTTTTACCCAGAGGCTGGCACTGTAAGCATGGGACTAGTGAGCAAGCAGCACTTTTTAGCATCAAATCAGGCCAACACAGAGTCCACAACAGTCAGAGAAGAAACTGGCTCTCCACATTGCCTCAAGTTTTAAACTCTCAGATGAGCAACACTGTTAAACATGCAAAAATGGCAAGAACATGCATATTCTCCCCCAAATAGCAGTGGCATTCATGTGTAGCCAGGCACTTGAAAAGTTATTTAAAATCCTACCCCATTGTCTCTGGGTTAATTCAGTCTGTGACCCAGCTGCTCATCCTGATATTCTCTGAGAATCTTTCCTTTTAATCATGTGGATTCTCTGTTTGTTATTGTGACTGTTGTACTTGGCTCCTCTGGCTGTCCCGCAGCCTTGCTGGATCCATGTACACACCCAGCCACCCCTCTCCAAAGCCAAGAGCATCTTCAGGGCTCCTTCTGCTTCAGTTTTAGGCTCCTGATTGAGCTGAACTGAAGGTAGCCTGCCTGCAGACAAGCTAGACAATGTCCTCTGGGTCCAAACCTAGCCAGGATGAGATATGAAGCACAGACAGTGATCCAAACATCCTGCAAGACTTCCAGCACTTTTGAGTCTACAACATAAGACTAAAAACCTTCAGGTGCTCCTCAGTCCTCCTTGGCAGGATTTCACCTTCTTCTCGACCCACCCACAGAAACAGCCACGTGAAGAAGTTGTCAAACCACTGGCTGCTTCAGAGAATACCAAAGCCTGGCCTTGATGTGCTGCTGTGTATGGCAGGTCCTTCAGGAAGACACAGGCATCTTATATTTCATGTTAAAAATCCTGGAAGGCAAAGTTGCACAGGAACAAACTTATATGTAAGATCACTTGGGATCATTAGGTTTTCTTTGCCAGCCCCTGAAACTCTGCCAGATTTCATTTCCTAGGTGTCAGATGTTGGCATTCTGTCCTGCAAAATGTGCATTCTTCTCTTATCTTCTTTCCAATATTCCCCACAGTGTATTTGACACCAGGAAAAAGAATGTGTGAAGTAATGGTCACCTTTTAGGTTATCAGGCCTGGGAACAGAGGCCAGTTTATTTGCAGTGCAAGCATTTAACTTCCTAGTGCTTCACAAAGGCTGAGAAAAGCATGTTCAAAACATACAGAAAGTATTAGTTCGTGACCCTCCAGGATGAATTCCTGATATAAAAACACATGGAAATAATATCCATATTTTAGCTTCAAGGGCATCAGCAAATTAAATACTGTTTAATATCTGACCCAGTATATTGAGGAAGACTCTGTCGATAAATTAATCCATTGGTTGTGGAGCCAAGCTGTGTTGCATGGATTTATTTCATGGCACCTAGACACAAATAAAATTTAAACAGAAGCAGTAGAAAGTTTTAGTTTAGTAACCTAGAAATGTTGAAAGAAATGTTTGTTGGATTGGACTTATTTTGGAAGCAAAGTTGGATAGAGATATGCAAACTTAACAGTACCATTTCTGAATTGGCCTGGGGAAGATACCTGTGACTAAGCTAAGGATAACGTGTACCATAAAAGTCATTCTTTCATGAGACATGAAATTCATGGTTTCATGGTATGCATCAGCACATAGTATCACTTTCAGATCATGAGGGTCTCCACCAACCTTACTGGAAGCTGGATTGGACCTTTAAAACACAGAAATACAGTTTCTGGAAGTGTAATTCTTCTAATTCTAAATTTGTTCCCACTGTAAATTATGGGTCTAACAGCTGGCTTCCAATGAAGTCAACTATTAATTAATTGTATGTTCACTACCCTGTCTTGTGTAAATCAATATGAGAAATAAGCAGTCTCCTACTATACAGCACAGACACTCTACACAGGGAAGTAATTTAGGGTGGATGTCAGCTTGCTCAGAAAGGCTTCTTTACTGCAAACAAGACAATGAAAAACCCTTACTCTAGGGAAAGCTTCCCCTAGTCCCTGTTGGTGCTGACAGAAAAATCCCGTGGCTCTAGCAGTGAAACACAACTAGTGCCGACATTCTTGCACAAATATCAGTATCAACATAAATTATTGTCCAAACAATGTGATTTTGCCAGCAATTACGCTACGGATGGTGTGGTACATGACCAGATTATACCCTTGAATCAAGGGTGTACGTTTTCAAGGATTTTTTATTCTGGGGGGTTTAGTCCTCATTTGGAATCACTTCACTATTCACATTATACCAGTAAGGTTAGTGGGATTATTTCAGTTTTCACCCCATGTGCCTCAAGTTGGGGCATAGCACACTTCATGCCTTACTTTTTGCTAGAAAACTGGGACAATTGCCTCAGTTGTCTGGTGGGGCTTGGTGAGTCAAAATCACAGACCTTGCTGAGAGCTGTCTAACTAAGTGCTGAGCTCTCATTCCTGGGTGTGCTTCAGTTACTTCTCACCTGCGTTAGGAGGGAGACAACTATCCCTTAAGTGAGTAGCAAAAACTATATTTCAGGCTTTTTTCCTGAATGAGGAGAAAACAGAAGTCACAATTCTGGTTGTGTTTGTTTCGCTCTCTTCTGGGAATGTTGCCTGGAGTGAATGCTTGGAAAACTAAGGATAATGTAGGCCCATTACTAAATGGTGGAGGGGACACAGAGAAGACAACGTTACTGAACACTTTTCTTTGCATCAGCCTTCACTAACAAGGCCAGCCCTCAGCAATCTCTGACCCAGGAGACCAGGGAAAGAGGAATATTGGAAGGAAGACTTTCCCTTGGCCAGAAAGAATTGGGTTAAAGAACACCTATGTAAATTTGGTGTCCACATGGATGGGTCCTGATAGGATGGATACACAAGTACTGTGAGAACTGATGGACACCACAGTGAGGCTGCTCACAATCATCTCTGGTGATCAAGAGAGGTACCTGAGGAAGAAAGCGAATGTCTCTCCAGTCACCAAAAAAGGGCTAGAAGCTGGACCCAGGGTACAAGTAGCCAGTCAGTCTCACCTCAACCACTGGGAAAGTGATGGAACAGTTAATTCTGGAGGCCATCTCTCTCCACACGAATAACAAGAAGGGGATCGGGGTAGCCAATGTGGTTTCATTAAAGGTAAATTACACTTGACCAACCTGATTCCTTTTGTGATGAAACTCCCTAGACAGACAGCAGTGGACATTGTCTAATTCAACTTTCAGTGAGGGTTTTGACACCATCTCTCACAACATTCTCAGACACAAACTAAGGAAGTGTGGGCTGGATGAGTGGACAGTCAGGTGGACTGAGCTGAATGACAGATCTCAGAGGGTCATAATCAGTGGCACAGGGTCCAGTTGGAAGCCTGTCCATAGTGGTGTCCCCCACGGTTTAATATTGGGCCCAGTATTTTTTAACCTGCTCACCAATGACTTGGAAAATGGGCAGAGGCCTCCTCAGCAAGTTCACTGATGACACAAAGCTGAGAGGAGTGACTGATACCTCAGAGGGATGTGCAGCCCTACAGAAGGACCTCGGCAGCTTGGAGAGATAGGCAGAGAAGAACTGTCTGAAATTCAAAACAGGCAAGTGCAGAGTCCTGCTCTTAGCACCAGCACAGGCTGGGGACCAACCTCTTGAGAAGCAGCTCTGTGGAGAAGGACCTGGGGGTCCTGGTGGACAACAGGCTTTCCGTAAGCCAGAAGTGAGCCCTTGTGCCCAAGGAGGCCAATGGTGTCCTGGGGAACATTAGGAGAAGCATTGCCAGCAGATTGAGGGAGGTGATCCTGCTCCTCTACTCAGCCCTGGTGAGGCCTTACCTGGAGTGCAGTGTCCAGTCCTGGGCTTCTCAGTACAAGAGAGACATGGAGCTCCTGGACCAGGTCCAATGGAGAGCAAGAAAGATGATTAAGGCTGTGCCTGTTCAAGCCCAAGAGGAGATGACTGAGAGGAGACCTCATCAGTGTCTGTCAGTATCTGAAGGAGGGATGCCAGGACGATGGACCAGGCTGTGCTCAGTGGTGCTGGGCAACAGGGCAAGAGGAACGGGCAGAAACTGATGCACAGGAACTTCCACCTGAACATGAGGAAGAACTTCCTTATTGTGCAAGGACTGGGACTTAGCACTGCAACAGATTGTCCAGAGAGGGTGTGGACATGAATAACTCACTGGAGATATTAATCATCAAGGACCATCTGGATGCAATCCTGTGCCATGTGTTCTGGCATTACCCTGCTTGAGCAGGAAGGTTGGACCACTGTGGTCCCTTCCAAACCTAACCATTCTGTGACTCTGTGATTTTGAGTGGACCCTGGTGGTCAGACCCCTTTCCCATTCCTGTTCCACTCTGGGACCCAGCAGTGAGGCTTGCTGCCCTGCCCTGCCCTCAGGGACATGTGGTGATCTCACAAACTGACTCCCTGTTTTCCCTAGATTGAACTCACAGCCCTCGTGTAAAACGTCAGAGAGATAATGCTCAGGAGTGAAGTTATTTCTGTCAGCTAGAACCTGCCCAATCCACTTTGTCAGTTCAAGGAGAAAGAAAATATGAGAAAACTATCAAGTTTTAAGTGAAGCATTGTGAAGTAGTGGAGCATAACTGCACAAACCTTGTTTTCAGCAGTAGATTGGATTATCTGAATATTGTACCATAAATGGGTTAGAAGTACAAGCAGGAGATGCCCTGTTTTTTTCATACCATTCTTCCAATGTCTTCTTTTTTCTTTCCTGTAAATCATGTGTCAGGAAATCTTTGACAAACATTATTTCCATACTTAAATTGAGCAATGAATTGAAACTAGCAAAAGAAAAGGGGAAGAGAATATATTCTATAGATGTGCTTTTAAATTGCTTTATCTATTGATAGTTTTGTCCCATGTGAAATGCAATTTCAACAATATAGAAAGCACAGACTGAAAACCGAGCGCTAATTAAATCAGTAATGTTTCATTATTTCATGTGAACAATGCAAGTCTAAAGTGATCTTTCCACAGAAAAATTAAATCAAGTTCCATGTGAAAGTCTGCCATTTCAAATATATTTAATATCCTGTGTTCCTAAGAGGTTTGGGTTGCTCAGCGGAGGACTGTGAGCTGTGAGAAACCTTCCCCAGAAGCAGCACTTCCATCTGCCCATCTCATCAGTGCCCACCACAGAGCTGGGGAGCTCCTCAGGTTTTCCAAAAGCAGTAGCAGAGTAATATCCCATGGATACAGGAGTGACTTCCCTGTAAGAGATGTAACTGCAGCCCGTGCTAAGTTAACGAATAGGTCTCTTTGGATGTGTAGTTAAAATGGAACATATTTTAAAGCTGCTGGCTTATTGCGAAATTCAGCTGCATGTGCTCAGGGAGTGGGTACTGCCCTCCACTGTGCTTTAATGATGGTGCTAGCACAAGGCGGGCGCTGGGGTGTCATCTGCAAATATATTACTTGCTCTAAAGCCACAGGGAGACCCAGCACCCAAACCTACTGCCAGGCTGCAGTTTCTGAACACAAACTGTCCCATCAGCTGGGACATGCAGGTGTCACCCATAAATACCAGAGACCTTGCTGGTGGGTCAGAAAAGACCTTTCAGGAATATGTCCCAGCAATCCTAGAGGGAAGTGGAACATTGTTGCCTATTGCTTCAGGTAAATTGAATTTCAGGTGACTACCCCTGCAAGGCATCCTACCACCAGCAGGATGTCAGTGCCAGCAATGGACATCTATGCCTGCCGAGGTTACGAAGTGGCTCTTCTGCAGTACTTGTCATCTGAAAATTGCAACTGCCTCTGCCTGTTGCACTTAATCATTTTTGCCAGTGACATGGTTATTCCTATTGCTGGTGAGGAAACAGAGCAGTGGCAGTGCAGCCAGCTGGCAGAGCCAGAAGCCCCACAGCTGCCCCGCTTCCCGCTCCTCTGCTCCACTTCCACACGGACGCCAGGCAAGGGGAAAACCACAGGGAGACCCAGAGATGTGCATTAACAAACTTCAGCAGCCGAGTCTCAAATTCACCCAAGCACACTTGCCTTGCTAATCCACAATTTGTGATTCTGAAGAAAAAGAAGATGATGACGGCAAAGAAGGGGGAGTTCACAATCCACAAACCAATTTGTGTTGTTTCTGCAACACTGCAAAAGTGTTACTCATGAATATGCTAATGAAATTGCAATGAGAGTTTTGGCACCGTTTCATCACCTCAACTAGATTAGGAAGCAATCACACTGTGGGTTTAGATGTCTTTGGGAACTGCTGGGGAGGGGAGAAATAGATCTGCAATATTTATAATTCAACAAAAATTGCACTGCCTCTACCATAAAATAACAATAATGACTGTGAATTGCCAAGAAATGGCTTTTGAGTAAGCGAAGGGCTTGTTGGTAAGACCACTTCCCATGCTGCTACACTAGTACAAAAGTCTCCTCTCACAGAGAAGCGTGGTGCTGTAGTACAGTCACCCTCAGTAGGAGCAAGACGAATCTCAGAAGGAAGCATGGGTATAGAAATAAGCCCACAGATCAGATTGCTTGTTCCTCTGAATAATCCCACTGTGATGAAATCTCTCCTTGTGCCATTTTTCAGGTGAAATGGGAAACGTAAAAGGTGCATTTCCTGCAGCAACCTTCTGGAGTTTTGTGCCAGTCTCTACCAGCCCCTCTTCTTGCTTTTTTGTGGTCAGTCATAACCTCTCAGTGGAGCCGATCCTATAATTAGATTAACTCTTTCGTTTCTGAGGCATGCATGAGCCAGGTAAGAAAGACTTTGAGCCACTTTTTTAAATCTTAGTGCCTGCAGCTGTCACCATGATTAGAGAATGCACAGAATGGGACGGTGCTGATATATACCAAATGAGAATGTTTTTCCCAAGAGGCTTCTGCAGTGACATTTCCAGCAGTGATGGCTAGTTCAAAAGAAACTTCAGAAATGGGCAAGCACCAAACCCATGACCTCTGATGGAAATTTGCATGGCGTTTTTAAAGATCCCTGTGTGCTGATTTGTTCAGGGTTTTACATGTGCAGCATGGGAATATAAAAACAAATGGCATTGTTGTCATATGGGAAGGGGTAAAGAAATTCCTCAAACCTGATACAGAAGAAGGTATCAATGCATTAAAAGGTGTGTAAGGCACCATAATCCTCTCTGAGAATCATTTACCTGTTTGATACTGGTAAGGATCTGGGACATCTAGTACTATCACCCTTGCTGGTTTATTTACTAACCATCATAGTTATTCTTTTCATTACCTCCACAGTGTAATGGTTATTTTATGAAGGCTCATTAAATTTAATGAGACACCACCAGATTTTATTGCCTTCTAATAAAATGGGTAGGGGGAGCTGTTTTCTTTCTGATTCATGCAGCTCCAGAGTACCTTAAAATAGTCAGGTATTCAGCTGGGTTATGAGCAGGGCCCCTGACATTCTTTCTGCTGGTCTCCTTGGGGAACGTCAGCGATTAACAGCTATTCAAATAAAGATGTGTACAGGGATATACCAGGATAGATAAAGGTTTACTTTACATACACACCCATTTTATATATTTATACATATACTTTTTTTTTTTTCTGATGAAAGATATTTCTACCAAAATAGAAAGGTATTGTTGGAGTATCTGGTCAGGAGCTTGTCAGCCCCCAGAAAAAAGACACTTGCCAAGGTCCTCAGCAGGTGACCTGACTAAGGATAATTTTTCCTAGCAGAAAATCAGATTCATGACTGCTTGGCTTATTTATATATTGCACAGTTGTCCATTGCAAGTATAAATTTTATCTTTTTTTTTTTTTTTTAATTGTGGGAAGTAGATCTTGGAAAACTTTGTGAAAAAAAATGCCTAAACCTCAGAAAGAAACCAAACAACAGTCTTCTATAAATATTTCCTTCTCGAGAAGATGGCCATAGAGTTCCTCTTCCAGTGGGATATTGACTGGGAGTACCATGTCACTTAAATAAGAAAAAAGCAAACTCCCAAAAAACTGAAGTGAGCTTCTTTATAAGCTCATTGATAAGCTAAGATGACTGGGAAGGCAAAGTCCAGTGAAGGTGCAATCCATGGCTTGTGTCTGAATCACCTGCACTACAGGGAAAACAGAAGGTGGGGCAAGTGCTCATTTGGATTAATCCTGATGGAAGTGTTGGGGAAGAATTTGGCTGGCCCAGTCAGCAGCTAACTCTGGTCTGCAAAGGGTCTCAGGGTAAGATGAGAGTCTCAGGGTGGTTGTGGGGCGAGAGAATGAGGAAACAGTGATGTAGCATGCAGGGATATCAGGACACCAGCAGCATGTACCAATCATACTGTTTTAATAAAGCTACACATTTAAAAATACAGGGCAAACCCCAAAAATGCTACAAGAGCAAGTCTCTCTCCTACTGATGTTTTATGCTGTAGTTGGAAGCTGTGAGAGTTGGAAATTACCATATCAAGACAGAAAAATATATACATAAAATAGCTTGGAAATTGGTGATTGTGTTGTAACTCAAGTAACAGAACAACCAAGTTTAGGAATTGAAGGCTCTCTGAAAAATATGTAGTGATACAGTCTTGCTGCCTCCCAAGTGAGCAGCCCGAGGGAATGAAACTCTCGCATATAAAACTGGTTGAATTATTCATTATAAATAAATTATCCAATAAATGTAGCCCTTTCAGTGATCATAAATAACTAACAACCCAATCCTGATTTCGGCAGATGTTTTAGGTAGCCAGAGGTATGTGAAGAAGGGGCTATTTCCAGGCTGTTTCTTTTGAGGGTACCTCACTAGGTATTGTGCCATTCACACTCTCTTCTTTTAAGATGAAAATAACATTAGTGGCCAGGTGCTGCAAACTATAATTCAGTGTTTTCATTGTTTTGTCTGGCACATAAGCTCCTCAGCTCTCTCTTCTTCACTTCTTTCCCCCTCAGGTGACTTGCCTGGTGCTCCTGATTTCCTGTGTCTCAGTATCTCTCAGCCCTTAGATGGCTTGCCTTTCCTGGTGACTCCAGTTGCACTTCCATGGTGAGTCAGAGTGGGGGCGTTAGAGTATGTCCTGGTGGTCTTGGGCAACTGTTCTGGTGAAATGGGACCACAAGTCACACCATTATCCCTGTGTGTCAGTGATTCATCCAATACCTCTTTAATAATCAATACAAACCCTTACTTCTAGCCCGATGTTCTGGCTTGATCTTACATGTTGAATTGATTAGGAATTTTCACTACAATGCAGGATTTTGCTGGAAAAAATATCTGCCAAGCCACATTTTTTCTCCTAGGAACCATAATTTGAGTTAAATTCTCCCATAGAAAGTGCCTATGAAGGAGATTGGAATTATGCATCCAGTTTGGGAAGACATGAGGGATAAGAATCTTGATCAGCTAGAGGCCCATCAGTGAGGGTATTTTGCTAAAAAAAGGATGCCTGGCCTCTCTGCTCAGCTCTGATGTAGTTGCTGACTCAAAGCTGAACAGCTCCATCCAGAGAGAAGTCCACACTAGAGTATCCTGCAGCCCAGCAGCATCGCATGGGAGAAAGGTGACACAGGTAGAGGTCTTTGCTTTCCCTCAGAAGGGATAATGGGCTTCAAACCAAGGTCTCTCATTTCCATGGTCTCTTCTATCTGAATTTTTTTGGAAAAAACAATCTGGATTTTTCAAGTGCAGGGTGCAAAGTATTACAAAAGCTCACAAACACTTGCCAGATCAGTAGCTGCCTTTCCGTTTGGTTCAGTATTCCTAAGCAAAGTATTTTAGAGTTTTCCAAATGAGGCTTGTTGGCTCTGTGAGTTTGTAATATTAGTCCAGGGAAAGTGCCTCCCCATCCATGAGTCCTGCTGACTTCAATGATCACACCTCTGGCATGCACATTTGGACATTGAGGCTGGTGTTCCTCAGAGCAGAGCAGAGCAACCCTGGGCTCTCTGTGAGGGGACAAGAGGAAAGAGTAGCAGGAAACCCTGATGTCCAATCTTGCAAATAAAAAAGAGTTCAAACAAACCAAGAGCTGTATTTATGCCTTGCCAGTGTAAAGCCAGAGGAGCTCCTGTAACTTGATTTGTGGAACTGACAGCAAGATTTCATTTCTGATACATACTCTATATCCTTATCATAAAGGGAGTAGTTAAGAGGTGTGTAAAAAACCTGTCTGCCCTCATTAAAGTTGAATATAGTCTATTTTTGCTTTAATGCAGTGATCTAATTAACCTTTAGCCAGAATTAAAATGACCTTGAATTGGCCTTATGACCTCCAATGCTTTACGTTGTTAACTTTAAACAAGATTTTTGGGATGGTCAGAAGCAGCATCTGTTAAAATGGCCAAAAGGTCGAATCCATTTACTTAAATACACCTCCTGCACGCATTGCTGGTGAGCGTGCTGCCTGCATTTATAAAGGGGATAGAACATGTACCTTTGAGGAAAAGGGGTAGTTTATGTACAAGAAACCATGTGAGGAGGGTGAAAAATGGCTCTGAAGATGGGTTTTCACCACCTTGTTTTATTTTCTTGAGCAGCCTCTTCGGGTTTCTATTTTAAGTTCTGCTATGTGCAGATGATTACAGTGTGGAAAATGCTGCTGCTTGGTGGGCTCTGTAGCTGAGGTTACTGTTTGCAGAGGAAGGTGTGAGGCTGATGGACACTTATCCGGGGCAGGAGGTGCCAGGTGTAGCAGCAATGTCAAATTTTGGGTTGAGGTTTATATTCCACTGGAGTCCGAGAAATATATGTACATGTTTAAAAAGAAGGAGATGCTCAGTGTGTAAGAAGAAGTAGATGCCCAGCAGACTTCCTGGACCACAAGAAAATTGGTGGAAATTACTTTAAAAAACCAAAACCAAACCACACTGTCAGAGCGAGGAATTTCAAAGGCAGCATGTAAGGATTCAGATGAGAACAATCTGTTCAGGCGCCTCCTCTGACGGATATTAAGGCGCTGGTACGTTCTGTACAGAAGTCGTTTTGGCTCTTGGCGTCGTGCACGGCCCCGCGTGTGGCGATGCCGCGGCCGGGCGGGGGTCCTGGCTGGGGGTGGGGGCCCCGCCGCCCCCCGGTGCCCAGCGTGGGGCCGCAGCGGGGTCATCTCTCCCGTCACCGTGACAGCGACACTACTGTAGGTAACGCTGTCGGTATTGCTGCGGCCGTCCCGATTCCCGGAGCGTTTCCCGAGGCCACTCTTTCCTTCCTTGCGCAGCGCCGGCTCCCGCACGCCGGCTGTTTGCAGTGCATTACCATAGTACATTAACATTTGTAATGCGGCGATTATTTTACATAATCGATATCATCAAGTTCTTTTTCTTGGGAATCCTCGTGTTTATTTACACTTATTCCACACACGTCAGTTCCCATCAGGAGCAAAACCGATTTTCTTGTCCTACATCTGCTCTCGGGATAACCTTAACTCACCGTAGGTCTACCGGCGCTCCTGTCCCCGTGAGCCCGGTGTGATGTGAGGGTGTGGGAGCGCCCCGGCTCCTGTGGCCCGAAGCTGGCCCGGAGCGCAGCCGGACGGGAGGGAACGGGGTGGCTGCGATATTAGTTGTTGTTATTATTGTTTATTGTTATTTATTTTGCGGCAGTTTCTGTTTATGGCGTGATGCATTTGAACCCAGACACATTAGGTGCATTATTCATTGGGTACATTTGTCAGAACATGCATGTGTATAAAGAACTAATGATCCATATTAAATTAATGACGCTATAAAAAAGAAAAATACCCCATACATGCAGTTTATGACGGCAACTCCCGACTTTGATAAACCATCGAAAAGACTTAATCAGATGAAGCATTGGACTGTTCCGTCTCCAAAATTACATTTCTCGAAATGTGCTTGTACACAATGTTGGTTTTATTAAAACAAATTAATTCAGTCATTAAGGAATCATACGGCAAGTGTCTCATAAGTCAGGACCTCCAGTGTAACAAATTGATTAAATGACTGTGTAATAGTCTCTTTAAACAAATCTAGTGTAACAAGTTAATAGATCTGCTCAATTACCATGCTGGGGTGATGAGGATGTGGGCAACTCTCTCATTGAATCCGGGATAGACTTGGGAGGTACGGAAGGGGGCGGTGCGGAGGTGCGTGTCTGTGGGGCAGGGCTGCGCTCCCGCAGTCCCGGCCAGGAAGGGACAGGGGAAGGTGCCGGAGCCAGAGCCGGGCGCGGGTGGCTGCGGGCTCTGGGCAGGGCCGTCCCACCATCGCGCCGATGGGCTCCTCCTGACACCCCAGAGCCGGGGGCGCGGGCGGAAAATCTATTACCCCGCTGCCATTTTGTTAAGTGTTTGCTCCCCTTTGTGACCCTGCCACTTTATCTGTTGATTTTTATTTTCTGAGTGCATGTTGCCCATATGTTACTCTAATAGTTGCTATAATTCTTGAGCAATAGGGCTCATATTTTACTGAGCTGAATTAAAAAGAATGCACTTTAATAAAAAATCCGAGCAATACACTAATGGCTTGACATTGATGTATTTGCATAAAGATGAATTATATGGGCTCGCTTGACACGACTTTTAATAAATGATCGAGGACGTTATTACAGGGATGCACTTGTGTGTGCGGAAGCGGGTTATTGCCGCAGGGCCGGTGCCAGGGGCTCCCCGCAGCCCTACGGCTCCGGAGGGCAGCGCGGGCACCGACCGGCCCGGCCGAGCACCTCCCGCAAGCCCCGGGCCTCCGGGCAAGGCTTGAACCCCCGGGGGATGAGGAGAGGCGCGGTGCTGCCTGCTCGTGCCCTTGTATCAGTAACTTTATTCTTATCAACCACGGTCGCTGGGGCGCGGAGCCGCTGCCGGGAGCGAGGCGGGTGCGGTGCGGGCTCGATGCGGGTGCAATGAGGGGTGCCCGCTGCTCCCGCCGCAGTGCCGCCTCCTCCTCCCCGGCAGATGTTTGCATCCCTCACGGAGACTTGCAACCGCTGTTGGAGACAGCTGGCAAACGCCGCCAGAAAAGCATATCTCGGAAATACCTATCGGTGCAGAAGGTAAAGGCGAAGCTGCAATTAGGAGGGAGCATCTTACTTTTTAATTTGCGGCTAGCTCTGAGCGGTGGGTCCCGCAGCAAGCACCTCTCCCCGCGGCCGCGATACAGGAAGGGACTCGGAGTGTCCGGGCCGGGGGTGAAAGCCCATCACCCTCATTTTAACCCCCGTGTTCTGTGGCCTGAGGGACGACTCATGTCCCGAGGGAAGGGTTGCCTAAAGCAAAGTCTCGGGAAGGCTGGCAGGGGTACAAAGAAAGTCTTGCATGAAATGACATCACGGCAGCGAACGGAGGGAGAGCGGAGGGAAGACGGCGTGCGTGTTATATGGGAAGCGTTAAAAATTAACAGCACTGAGAAGTGATGAGCGATAACGGGATTTCAGGAGCTCATCACAGGAGACCACACGTGAGGGAAAGGGCGAGAGAAGCCATCGCTCGCTGAAATGGTCGCGCTGTGCACGCGTGGCTGTCGGTTTGGGCATCCCTCTGGCAGAGTGTAGGCATTGCCTTGACTGCTGCCTGCGCCGGGGGCTCTGGGTGGGAGATGCTGTCGGAACGAGAGAGCCCGAAGGCCTCGGGGCTGTGACAGCGCTGGTGTAGGGCCTTGTCGGGGACCAGGTGACAGCGGCCAACGGAATGGGCTTCCCCGCAGCGCACACGCCCCGAGTAGAGCGACCCCTTCGTTACCCGCGGGGGGAGAGCTCTTCCTTTTCCCCCTCCCAGCGGCCACTCCCGCCTGCCGGCCGGCCGTGGGCTTCCCCTTGTAACCTGCGCCCCCCCCCTGTGGCACTGCGGTGCGGATCCTGCCCGCGTCCATATGTCCACATCCATATGCATGCGTCCCGCAGGCAGCAGCTGCCGGCCGGGAGTGGGGTGCGGGCGGTGGTGTGGCCCCCGGCCCCTCTTTTTGCTTCCCGTACCTCCCCTGCCTCCCTCCCTCTATCCCTCCCGCAGTCTCGCGGTGCCCATGGCTGTTGCAGGGCGCGGAGTGGTCTGGCGCCTGGGGTGCTTCTACGGGGAAGAAAAAGTTTTTCCTCTGTCCGTGGTGATGCTCTCTTGGGTTGGAGACGGATCGCCGGCGGGTTCCTTTCGCGAAGTACCTCGACAAAGCAGAGGCGTTGGAAAAGGAGGGAGGATGTTTTGGGCACTCTGGGATTGAACAGCCAGGAACTTGTCCCGCGATATCTTCAACCCAGAGAAGGGACCGAGACAGGGTAAACCCAGCCACCTCTGCTCTGAGCCGGGAAATCCCAGAAACAGCTGTTTTTATTTCCGCTGAGCCTGGAAGTCCCGCACACGGAAGTGAGTGGGGTTTAAAACCGAGGGCTCTGTGACAGAAGGAAAGGAAAGCCAAAAGCTGTGTGCGAAGGGAGTTGTGGGGAGCGGCCTGCGGTGGCCTCTCACTGCTTAGGCAAGGGCCTGCCCGGCCAGCTCCGCGGCCGCGCAGCCGGCGCCCGCCGCTCCCCACGCGTGTGCGCAGCTGCTTACTCCCCGCGGGGGTTTCGGCCCGGGCCCAAGCTAGGGGCGGCTGCCGGGGAGCGGCTCCGCCGGCCCCATTCCCTATGGACATGGTTCTGCAGCACTTTTTAAATGTCGTTTTCCCGGAGTTTATACAGTTCCGACACAAATTCCTGCCTGCATGAAGGACTGAGCCGAAACTGCTGCTGATGTCGGCCAGACCCCCGCGCACGGGGGGAACCTCGCGCCCCGTGAAGCCAGATGACATTTGTCTTTTAATTGTTCACCGTGCTGTCCGTGGCAGCGATCCAGAGGTTAGCTATTGAATCTCTTCCTAAAAAGTCCTTTCCTGGAGGAGAAGAAGCCCAGCCGGCTTTGGCTTCCAAAACATGTCCCGTAAAGGGGGGCCGTGAGCTCGTGTGAATCCCCTGCTCTTTCTTCCAGCGCCCGAGACAAAACCAGCCTAACCAAGCGGACAGCGTTGGGCTCTTTTCCCTGCGATTCCACTTTGACGGTGCCAACTGCAACTGGTGGCCAGCTGGGTCTCTGTGCAGAAGTAAATTAACTGGAAAACCTCCTTCGGTGCTGTGATGAACTGGAAAAGGGGCCGGAGACCGCCGGAGCACTCGCGGCAACCCGGGGGCACTCGGGAGGGCTCGGACAAGGGCCGGGGCCGGGCTGCTGGGGAGCGGGGCCGGCGGAGTGGCTGCCGGGGAAAGGGGCTGAGGGTGTGCGGGCGGAGAACCCCAACCGGGCTCCGGCGGGTTCCCACCCCGGTGATCCGGACCCCGCGGTATTTTGATTTCTCTCCCGCCGCCCCCCAAAACCCGCGGGAATATCGTAACGGTGTGAGCCGGCAGGGCCGAGTCAGCTCTCTTGGAAACGAACGGCCTTTCCCTTCCTGCCTTTAAAACTAGTCGGGAAAGATGGGGGTGGGGGTGGGAGTGTCGGTGGACGATGGGCAGCCCCCGGTACCCCGGCCAGGGAGAGCCGGAGCAGCCGCGCTGAGGCAGCCGCAGAGCGCCGGGCTCATTCCCTCCTCCCGGCACCGGCATTGTATAAGCCGAAAGAGGAATAAAAAGCCGCTCTACCTCTTCTTCTATTTCTTTTCTTTTTTTTTTTTTTTTTTTTTTTTTTTTTTCTGTTTAGAAAATTATTCACAAATAGAATAATTTGTTTGGTTTTTTGTTTTGGTTTTTTTTTTTTTCCTCCAGAATAGCTGGCCCCTTTTCTCACTCATATCAGCGATTCTGTTTGCTATGCTGGTCCTTGGGAAGAAAAGGGGGAAAAAAAAAAAAAAAAGCAATTGTTTCTGGACTGTTTAGATATGGAAATGATCGCGTCAGATAATGAGTTTCAATTTAAACCAGTTGTTCTGGTATTGGGTCTATTTGTTCTAGACGCTTACCCGGGATCTTATTTTATCCACTGTTTTCTTCTTGGAAAACGGTTTGTTTCCCACAATAATGGTAACACTCTGCCGTTAATAAAGTCCTGCGTCACCCGCCTCTGAGAAAGTTGAAACAGCCTAATTTAGGCTGAGCCGAACCTCTCCAGTGGTCGGGTGGAAAATACCTGCCTGCTCACGTCCCCAAACAACCAGCGGCTTATTTTATTTGTATCCTTCTTGAACTCCCACAGCAAAACGGTCAACCTGAATATTAAAAAAAAAAAAAAAAAAAAAAAAAAAAAAAAAAAAAAAAAGGCGCCAAAACAAAACAGCAAAAGTCTTCAAACAAACCAAACAACACCAAAAACCCTACTACTAAGTATCAACAAAAGACCATGAAAATTATCTCTTTTTTCCTCCCCCTGTACCGTGGTTTCATTATTTCATCTCTGATAAAATGAGATTATCTGTACCCTTTAGTGAAGGCAGCAGACGTCTTTAAACTGGTTTAATTGATTTATCGTTTTGTTGTTTTGTTTGTTTGTTTGTTTTTAACAGAAAGTGCATTACATTTAACTGGTCTTGCAAAGGGTTTGTCTTCTCTTTACAAACCGAATTATTTTTAATATAAATTAATAAATGTTAAGATGCTATATCACGATATATCATCGTTATTAGCTTTAAAAAAAAAAGAGAAAAAACAATTTACATTCTCTAGTATTCCATATAATACAAAAGAAAACACACTTTAAATTCAAATACAGCAACTAAATGAGTTTTATACTTTGACTGACAGTGGTTGTGACAATTCCCACCAGCTACTTTTTCAACGCGCGGTTGATTGGAAACGGTGTAAATGAAAGCAAACTCTGTCCCTCCGCCCTCCCCCCCCCCCCCCTCCCCGCCCCCCCGTCCCTTGCACGACGACCGCAACAGAAAGTGTTTCAAAAATACTAATAAATAGCACGCGGGGCCGCTGCAGTTTCGGCCCGAGGGAGGAACCGGTGACGGCCACGGCGGCTTTTTCCTCAGCGGCCCCGCTGCCGCCGTCTCGGGGGTTCCTGCGGTGCCCCCGGTGCTGCCGGAGAGCGCGGGGCGGGCGGGACGGCTGCACCCCCGGCCCCCGCTGTACGAAAAAAAAAGAATGTATATTACATTTTAAATATTCACAGTAAGGAACGCCTATAGTCGCGGTGACTCACGGTTTATTTACAAAGAGCCGGCAAAGACTCGGCCGCCGCACGGCCGGGAGCGAGGCCGGGGGCCGGGCCAGCCCCCGCCGCTTCCCTCCGCCCGCCACCCTACACGCGGCGCCGGGGACCGGGCGCGCCCGCCGGGGCCCGCTGCCCGCAGTCCTCTCTGCTCCCCCTCCGGCGTCTCCTCCTCCTCCCGGGCGCGTAGAGTCTAGAAAAATAGATCTGTACATCTCCTAAAACGGCGGCGGGCGAAGCAGGCTAGACGGAGGCCTCCCCCTCCGGGGGATGCAGCAACAGCCCGCCGCCCCCCGGCTTGTGTTTCTTCAGGAGCTGCGTTATCTTCTCATCGTCCGAATTGGGATCCAGGGGTTTGTTGTAGTCATCGTCCTCCTCCTCGTTCTCCGAGGCGCCTTTCAGCCGCTCCGTCTCCGAGTCCTGCTTCTTCTTTGCCGTCGCCATCTCCGCCGCGTGCTTCTTCCGCCACTTGGTCCGCCGGTTCTGGAACCAGACCTGCCCCCGCCGCCACCGTCACCATCACCGGCACGGCCACCTGCGGCGGCTGGACCGGGCCGCTCCCACCCTGCTGCCCCGCCAGTCCCCATTCCCGGCGTGCGGCAGCGATTTCCGCTTCGCCGCCCTTTGGGCAATTTCCCCACAACGAAAGGGGCTGATCCCCGCGGCACCGCGCTCCCGGCAACCGCCGACACCCGGCCCGGCGCGGGGCCCACCCAGCGTGGGCCAACAGCCGTCCCCAGCTCCCCCGAGGCTCGCGTCGGGCCCGGGCCGCTCCCTGCCATCCTGCCTGGGGCTGGGAAACACACATTTGGGGCTGATTCCTTTCCCAGCCCCCCTGCCCCGCCAGATGTATTTACTCTCCGGCAGGGCGCTGCCACAGGAGGGGGGCATTTTCATTGTAGAAGCTGCAATAATTTATTCGCAGCCATCGGGACGTATTTGCCCGTGACAAAGGAGGCTCTGCAGATCAGACTGAAAGCGTGAGCACCGCCGAGGGGCCCCTCTGGCCCAGTCCGCCAAGCAAACGCCCCTGCATGTTCTCGGGGAGCTCAGCCCGCTCTCCCAACCCCTCACACCTCCGCTTTGCCCAAAGCACAGAGTTTTAACCAAAACCTAAGAGTGCGGGCGCGGCAGTGCGACACCCTAACATCACCCTTTCCCCGGCTTTCCCAGAACACTGGCCACCCCCGTGGTGTTCAGGGCTTCTCAGTCTTGCTTGGGTTTGTTTGGTTCAATTTGATTGGTTTTTAAAATGCTTTAAAACAACCTTCTCGACCCCGCAGTAAGGCAATAAGGGGAGAAATGCCGGTAGTTGCCGGGGAAGCCCTCGCCGTGTGCCCGCGGGCTCGGCCACGCTAGCCCGCAGCATCTCCGGCTGGTTCAGATGGACCCCGTTTCCGCAGTGGGGCCCTTTTGTTCCCCGCTCCTCCAGCCCCGCACCACTGGGTGCGTGAGCCGTTGCTCTCACCTTTACTTGGCTCTCCGTCATCCCCAGGGAATAGGCCAGTCGGGCTCGCTCCGGGCCCGCCAGGTATTTCGTCTGTTCAAAAGTCTTTTCCAGAGCGAAAATCTGCTGGCCAGAAAAAGTGGGTCTTGTATGTTTTCTCTTTCCGTCCTTATCCAGCAAAATTGAGCCTTGATCTGGCGAAGGGAGGGGGGAGAGAAAGGGAAGGCAGGGACAGACAAGTTAATCTACGGATTTGGGAAAGCGCTTCACTCTCAAGCGGCCCCAGGGGACGGAGGGGGTCTCTACGCGGGGGGGTGCGTGTGTAAGAAAACTGTCTAAGCCAGGCGACCACTCTGGCCTTTCGGCTCTCCCTGATTATTTTTCCTTTAAGGATCAAAAATCTGAGCGGGCAAATGATTTTTTTTTTTCTAAAAAAAGCCGCGGCCGGTGCGAGCGGGTGGTAGCAGAAAGTCCTGCTCGCGCAAAGTTTGTGCGCGCCCCTAAAGCCAACCCCGGCCCGGAGAGTCCCCAGCACCGACGGCGGCAGCGCGGGCAATTTCCCCTCGGAGGGCTCCGCTTTTCGCCGGCGATAATCGGCGACATATTACAGAGTTTTGTGCTGACCGACGGGACGGAGAAAGCAAAACGAACTTAAGAAACGAAAACAGAAGATATCGAGGCAAAGCCAGCCCCCTCGGCTACGGCCGGGCCCTGGGTGGAGGGGCAGGAGGGTCTCACAGCGATGCCGGGGCGCGGGGACTCCCTAGCACCGGGAGCGGACTCCCACCGGGGCTGCCCGCGCCCTCTCCCCCCTGCTGCCCCGCGACGCTGGGTACTCACGGGGGGCGCAGGCGAGGCGGGCGTCCCTCCACGGCGGGCTCTGCATCACCCCCGGCCAGAAGATAGGCGTCCGGCCGGGCAGCTCGGCCAGCGGCTTGGGGTAGCGCCCGGCGGCCACGGCGGCGGCGGCAGCGGCGGCCCCAGGGCTGAAGTAGAGGGCGGGCGGCGGCGGCGGCGGGGGGCTGAGGCTGCCGAAGCGGGGCAGCCCAGCCAGCAGCCCGGCGGGCGCCGCCGAGGAAGCGGAGGGCGAGGCGGAGGCGAGCGCGGCGCCCGGCAGGGGCATGGAGGGCCGGCTGAGGATGTCGTTGATGCCGTGCGGGGTGGCGGCCGAGAGCTGCGGCGGGGCCGTGCCCAGCGCCGAGAGCCCGCCCGCGGCTGCGGCGGAGGCGGCGGGCGCCTTGAGGCCGGGGGAGCCGAGCGGCGGCGAGGGCGAGGCGGAGGCGGGCGAGGCGGAGGCGGAGGAGGAGGAGGCGGGCCCGGCGGGCAGGGGGTACGCGGGGTACAGCGGCGCCTTCATCTCGGCCATGCTGTGCAGGGCGGCCAGCGGCGGGCTGCCCAGCAGGAAGGCGCCCTGCCGGGGCGCGCCGTCCATCTGCCCCAGCGCCAGCATCCCCGTGCCGCCGCCGCCGGCCCGGGGCGGGGGGCCCGGACGGCCCCTAGCGCCGCGGGGCCCCGGCGGTCGGCCCGGGGGTGCCGCCCGCACCGGCTACGCGCATCCAGCCCGCGGGGGCCGCCGCCTCTAGAGGGGAGCTACACGCCCGAGCGGCGGCCCCGCCGTCCCGCCGGGCATCGGGGCTGCGCCTCGGCGGACGCTCCCGGGGCGGAAAGCGGCGGTGCTGTCGGACGGCGGCTGTATGCGTGTGTCTGCGCAGCGGCCGTGCGCCTACACGGATATACCGCCGCTCCCGCTGCCCGCCAGCGGCCGGGGGCTCACAGCGGCGCGGGGGCCGCGTTCGCCGTCCCTTCGTTCGCCTCCTTCCCGGCGCCCCGCATCCCTCCCGGCGCGGTTCCTGCCGGCTGCTGTCGGGGCTGCGGGCGCGGCTCGGGGCGCACTGCCGCGCCGCCCCGCTCCCTGCCTCCTTTAGCGGGGGCACGGCCGGCAGCGGGCGCGGCGGCGGCGGCGGCGGCGGGGCGGGGGCGGGGCGGCAGCCGGCCCTGCCCACCCGCGTCGTGCCCGCCCTGCCGCCAACTTCGGGCTCGCCTGGCTCCTCTCTCCTCTCTTCTCTCGGCTTTTCTTTCATTTCTCCCCCTTCTCCTTTTCCCCTCTCCTTTTTCCTCTTTTTCATTTCCATTTTTCTTTTCCCTCTTTCCTCTTCTATATCTTTTCCCTTTTTCTCTCCTTTTCCTCTCTTTCCTTTCCCTTTTGCTATCCTTTTACTTTTCCCTTTTGTTTACCCGTTTTCCTCTCCTCTTTCTTCTCCCTCTTTTTCTCCCTTTTGCTTTCCTTTTTTTCCTCTCATTTTTCTCTTCTTTTTTCCTTTTCTTTCTTGCTTTCCTTTTTCCTTTGTTTTTTCCTTTCTCTTTTACGTTTTGTTTCTTTAATTGTAATTTATTTTTCTACATTTTCCTTTCCTTTCCTTTCCTTTCCTTTCCTTTCCTTTCCTTTCCTTTCCTTTCCTTTCCTTTCCTTTCCTTTCCTTTCCTTTCCTTTCCTTTCCTTTCCTTTCCTTTCCTTTCCTTTCCTTTCCTTTCCTTTCCTTTCCTTTCCTTTCTCCTTCCCTCTTTCTCCTTTTTTCCCTCTCTTTCTCTCTTTCTTTCTCCTTCTCATTCTCCCTTTCTTTCTCCCTCTCTTTCTCCCTTTCTCCCTTTCTCTCTTTCTCTCTCTCTCTCTCTCTCTCTGTCCTTCTGTCTCAGTGCCCTGGGAGCGACTCCAGAGAGCAGAGCGTTTCCTTGGGATGCGGGTGTTGTGAACTGACTCGGCCCTTCCCGCACGCCTCTGGACCGTGTGGATGCTCTCTGTCCCTTCTGGAACCGGGTGTTGGTGCCGCCGGGCCCGGCCCCTCCGGCCCGAGCACTGCCCGGTGCTGTACACCCGAGGCGCTCGGTAACAGCGAGCCCCCTGGACACTTGTGCCCAGCGCCCCCGGCTGCTCACAGCAATTCCCGTAGCCTAAGGCTGCAAGGAAAAAAAAAAAAAAAAACAAAACTTATTTGTCCCCTAAAGAGCAGTCCACGGAAGAGTGATGCAAAATCACTCTGAACAATTTTTACCCTGTGCTGTCTGTGCTCATGTGTTGTACCTGTGGGGAACTCTATTTTCCTCGAGAGTGGAAAAACGGGATGATGTGAAAACTAATTTTATTTTAATTACGAATCTTGGCTAAAGCAGAAGCACGTTGGTCCTCTACTTGCAACGATGTTTCCTTCTATTTCTAAATAATCCCTTGTTGCTCTGAATTGTTTTAGTTTAAATTATAAATCTGCAGAATACACTTGGAGAAATGGTGCGTAGGATCTTGCCTCGCCTTAACTTCGGCACAGCCACATGAAGGGCCCCTCCGGGAAGCTCGAGTTAAATCTTCGAGTCTGAATTTTTTTTTTCTTTTTTTTTTTTTTTTGTCCTCTTGTCACTTCGCAAATATTCTAAAAGAAAAACCAAAAGAAGTGCGTTCCTGCTGGTTGCAGAGGAGCCAACGAGCGCTCGGCCGCGGCAGCCCCGCATGGCTGGCCCCGCAGCCCCGGCCGCGCCCAGGCTCAGCTCCGGCAGCGGTCATGGAGAGGGGGGAACCGCCTCTCAAAGAGACCGATTTGCATTTGAATTAGGGGGAGAGAAATGCTAAACCGCTTTTGTAAGTGCTGAGGCAGGCGCGGAGCGGCCCCGCTGTGTGTCCAGCACCCAAGGGAGCCTCTTTTCCTCCCTCCTGCAGAGGAGACGGTGCGGGGGCAGGGGCTCTCCCCCGGCCCAGATTCGCTGCCTCCCTTCTCGCAGCGCCCCGAGGGAACTCTGCCAGGGCCGGGCACCGGCAGCGGCGGCAACTTCGGCCGCAGGTCTGCGCTGGCGCGGGGGGAAGGGGGCCCTGAGCCCGCAGCGCGGTCCTGCCGGGCCGACCCAAGCTGCGGTACCGCCCGGGACTGTGCGGGCAGCGGGTGCTGCCAGCCCCGCGCTCGGCCCGACGGTACCGGCCCTTTCCCCTCGCTCCGCGCCTCTTTCCCGGCCCGGCCGGGAGTTCGCCGCCCGGCACAACTAGGCTTGTTTTCTAGCGGAAGCAAAGCAAAACAATCCCTCCAGCACAAGCGCTTGTCCTCCTTTTCTACTGTAAGAAATTGATGTCATATTGAAAAAAACGAGTGTTTATTTGGGGGGGGTCTCCTCGTGCAACTTCTTCACTAAAGATAGCATCGTAGGTGGGATGGCGTCCATAGGGCTGCCTCTGCATGAGAAACGGATTCAAAAGCAGACGCCAGAATTATCTCCTCTCTGTCTTTAACAGCCGAAATATTCGAAAATATTAATATTTGGTTATTTTTCCGCACTCAGCTTCTGTTTTCCCTAAACTAGGGCAGTCAGTCCCTAAGCTAAAGTAGTGAGGCAAAGCAACTCAGGAGGCAGCCAGGGCTGGGCTGCGCCGCTCAGCAGCTGAGCAGTGGGTGGGGGACCCCGTGAGCACTCCAGGCAGCGGTGGGGGTGAAACCCACCCCAACAACAAACTTCACTAATAGGGTGAGCAAACCGCAGCCAGGAAACGCCGCAGCCGAAGTACTCCTTGAGCAGATGGAGTTACTGACCGGACCCGCTGCAGCCGGGGCTGCTCACCAATAGCCGCCTGCATTTCACCAGTTTCACGGGGTCTCATCGTAAGCGCTTCAGATAGAGCAACGACCAAGTCCAATAATGAACTAGAGAACAGCCGCCAGGGCGAGCGCGGGGTGCGGGCGGAGAGAAGGAGAGAGCGGCCGGCCCGCGGCCGGGGCAGCGTAGAGCAGGGGCCGGCGGCAAGCCGGAGGATGCAAAGCCGCGAGAGTAGGGCAGCTCCCTCAGAATCCTCTCGGGGCCTCGAGGAAGTAGCCCGCAGAGCCCCGGGGACGGCAAGGTAGCAGGGACAGTGGGGTCCCGGGCTGCGAGGGGCGGGGGCTGGGGGCAGGGAGGAGCTGAGGTGAGACGGGGAGCCCGGCCTCCCCGGGAGGAAGTAAAGAAGACGTGTGAATGAATTCACAGGTACACAGAAGAAGCGTTGTCAGGAGAAAAAAAAAAAAAAAAAAAAAAAAAAAAAAGAAAAAACCAAAAAAAAACCCCAAAAAACCCAAAAAACTGTTTTGCTTGTTCGAGGCATAGGAAGTACGAGTGCTGGAGCAGCTATGCCTCCAAAATTCACTTCGACCGGAATGGTCCCAACGTATGTGAACGGGAAAAAAAAAAAAAAAAAAAAAGCAACCAAACCATACAGACACCTAAAATTAAAAGGTCGAACGTGCTTTGGCATTGCAGGGTCAGATGTTCTTCAGGTTGACGAGACAGAACCCGCACTGCAGCATCGTGCCGCCCGCGGGGTCCAGCTGCGCGCCGGGTGCTGCCCCCGAGGGAAGGGCTGGCCACAGAGCTCTTCCAGCCCCCAGCAGCAGAGACAGTGAACCCCACCTTGCCCAGCTTTTTCCCTAATATGTCATTGTGGCTGTGAGAGGAGCCTGTCTGAACTAAATGAAGCAGTCACTTTATTTAGCAAATAAAATATTTTGCCACTACCTTGCTTCCTCATTGCAAGCAAGCAGTCGGTCACTTTCCTAAAGTGGTGGATAGGTATATAGACACCTTTTTGTTGTAGCAGAACTGTAAAGCCACTGAATCATTTGTTGCCTGCCCTACATCGTGGGAAGGAGCTGAGCCCGGAAAGCATAATGTTCTTCTGGGTGCTAATTCGAACTCTTAATCAAGATCTGATTACCAAAAAGGAAGACAGAGCATAAAAACGCTATAAAGATTGAAATTTTTTTCTATCTTGGCCATAACTCACCCCACAAATGTGTCCATTATGACATTCACTCTAGCAGGAAAATTGTGATGTTGTTGCAAGATTCCCTATAGCAGAGCTGCTGCCAATGATGATGAATAATCCTGGTCCATATGCTAGCTCTGTACATCTCTACAGCACCAGCCTGCTCTCATCCTCTTTCTGCTTCCTCAAAAATGCAGAATATTTGAAGAACAGTAAAAGTTAATTAAAAATAGTTAATAGGTTAATCAGACTTGGTCTTATATTTATCTAATGCAGAGCACTGGTTCTTTAGTGATGTAGCCTGAGGCATTATCTTGAGCCAAGAAAATGAATCAGACATTTAATGGAGATGTGGAAACGGAAATTTCTTGTAAGACTACAAAATCGGACGCCAATAATACACTAAAATATAATAAATTTATCATTAAAATTCCACGCATAGAATCCCATCCTGTGTCCTCTTGCTAGGCGATAAACTGAGACAAAGCTGGCCAGAAAAATTTTCAGGAGATGGGCCTTTGGGTACATCCCACCTGCTTTTTAGCATTCTTGTTCCAGAGTGTCTGCCCGCAGACCTCTGGTGACAGCTTAGGTCAGAGGCGTCACTTCGCGGGTGATCCCTCTGCGGACTCCCTGGGTTGCTCTTCAGAGTGCCAAGGACCATGAAACGCTGCCATCTCTCTCTGGGTGTGTGCTGGAGTCGCCCTAGGACTGGCACCGCTCTGCGTTACTTACTTGTTGTGACCGCGCAGGAATGGTTTGTGCGGGGAGCAGCTTTCCCTCTCCAGCCCGCGGCGGATGCTGCGAGCTCTGCCTTCCCCGGAGGCTTCCAGTCACTTCTGAGGACACGCTCCCGTCACTTTGCCGCGCTAACGCTGTGGTCCGTGCATTCTGCCCGATTTTCTCTTTGCATTTACACTGAAGCGTATCCAGAGTAACTGGGAGCGGAGGCTGAGTGGGAACAGGACACGGTCATTGCCTTTTTAAAACAGCTGCAAAGAGGAGGGTGTTGCAGGCTGCAGCCTGCACTCACCTCTTCAATATTTCTTTTGCTTTTCTTAAGTGAAATGCTCAAGCATTTTCCGTATCCTCAGGAAGGCAAAATATTTTTCTCGTTTCTGGAACATTGAGAATATTTGCTGCTGAAGCGGAGTAGTTACTTTTACTTTTGATTTGTGCACGTTGGTTCAGCCTGACCCCTGCTGGGGGAAGCCAGGAGGAGAGAATTACAAGTGCAGTGTGTCTATCCAGAATCCACAGGTTCACCGGAGACCATTCCTGGCGCAGTCCTGCTCCGAGCCCCATTCCCACCCGAGGCCCATGCCCTGCTCAGGCTCTGCCCACACTGCACGCTCCCCTCTGGGCAGTACAAACCTTACCTGAAGTTTGTCCACCTCCAGAACCTGTCACCACCTCCACTGTTACAGTGCATTGTAGAAACATCACATACCGATTTAATATGGTCACAGGGGTCTGCTGCAGGTGCACCCACCCCTCTGCTGGCATCCTAGCCCCAAAGCCCTGCTAGCAACAGCCCTGTGGCATTACTGATTACCAGCCCTCCGTCTATCCTAATTAGTGCACAACAGATTTCTCAACATTCCCATATTTGTGTATTCCCGTGTGGTGCTACTAAATACTGCAGCCAGCACAGATGTGCCCGTGATGTGACCTGGCACTCAGACAAGGTATTTCATTCTAACCTGCTAAGGACTGAAGTCCTTGTGGTAGGGATGGCCCTTCTTTCCATCTGGGAGCAGCAGCAATGGGACTGCTGGTGCCTCTGCACGCCTCAGTCTGTGGTGTGACGGCTGGTGAGAGGCCTCCTTCATTTCTGTGGGGACTGGATGCATGTAGCTGATCAGTCCCAGGCAAGGAAACTATTTTGGAAACCTGCTGTTAACAGCGACGCCAAAGCGTACCTGCTGTAGGCCAGGTGTGCAAAAGCAGGGACAAGAAACACTGGTGCTCCATCTCCTTCATTCATCTTTGCCTAAGGGCTGTGAAGGTGCCACTCTTTCAAAGTTACCTTCCTTTTCCCTTCCACTGAACATTGCTGCACAGAAACTTCCCACTCTGCAGAGTGTGTGTGTGCATATGAGATGTGGATAAAGACATCAGTATAAATCCAACAGAAGTTCACCCGTCGTCCCCCAGCCCTGGCTGACCAGCTGAACCTCCCAAGCACCTGCAAGGCAGTGAGTGCCCCTACAACTGCTGAATATGGATCCAGGCACTGCCCTGGCATCCATGTGAGGGATTTCTTGATGTGGATAACCACATCTACTCTATGGCTAAAACTAATGTATGGCTTTTCTTTGCTTCCACATTAGCAGCAAAAATGTATGGAAATCTAATTGGCAAAGCTGGAGCTTTTATGCAGTTTCTTTCACTCTGTGAGACAAATATATGCACACTAGGCCGTCGCTGCTATTGATCTTTAAACAGACCCACCATGAAAATCAGCAGTGAGAGCTTTGCTTAGGAATTGTTGGCACAGGGTGGTCCAGTCAGGGAACTGAAAATCGTTAAACTGATGATCTAAATGGGGTTAGGAGGGGGAAACCAGTGGTGGTGGCTATCATTATGTGCATAATTTTATGATTTTTAGAAAATAATATTTCAGCATTTTCCATCACATCAAAGGCTGACAGGGCAGCATTGATTAGCAGATTCAGTCCAAATTATGGAGAAAACCACTGATAGTGGTATACTTAGTACTACGACTTTGTTTAAGAAAAGATCTTGCTTTCTCCGTTTCAGTTTCAGCGTAACCGAAACGAGCCGAGGCATATCGGCGGTGTCAGGAGCACCGGGAGCTCGGGGAGCAGGGCTGGGACGCGGGGCGGCTCGGGGAGCGCCCGGCGATCCCGGGGCTGGTTCCCGGCGCTGCTGTGCTCGCGCCGGCAGCTCCACCTAGCGAGGAGCGCTCGCCGGCCGCTGGAAACCACAGGAAGGTACAAATCTATTTGTGCAGTCACTAAGGAGAGTGTGCGTCTGCCTGCCCCATGCCAGTGGAGGCTTGTTGTGCAGTAATGGAAGGGGCAAGAGCATCTCCCTGGATGGGTCAGGGTTGGAGCTTCCACTGTTGCTTTTGGTGTGCACAATTCCTGCCTTTGGGACTTCCTGGAGCAGAACAGCCTGGCAGTACACTGAGCAGCAGGAAAGAGTTACATCCCTCCCTCCCTCCCTCCCTCCCTCCAAGGTGCAGTGCCATCCAGCCCTGCAAACTCCAGCTTACTGGCCCCAAAAACAGCATGGGGGTTTGTTAAAGGGAATTGTGAGTTCTATGCCATAGGCTGAGGGGATGTGGTGGCTTCTGCCAGGCTCAACCCCATTCTCTGGCAGAGAAGATGAAGTGCTACACACGACAGGGGCAGCAGGCTCACAGCTGGAGATGACCCTGGGCAGGGAAGCACAAGACGGCTGGACCTGCTCTCCAGAGGTGTGAGGGAGCTGCTGAGGAAGCAGGAAAACCGCTGGTCAGATTTTTCTGTAAGAAGCTGAATCCTTAGGGGAACTGTTCAGTGTTTTAGGGGGGGTTTTCCCCCTTGCTCTTCCCTCTCTAGTGAAGGATCAGAAATGTAGACCACTAAAAGGCCTGCATCCAGAAGGGGCAATTTCCCACTGTGAGAATTTGAATCCCAGTTCTTGCCTCAGTTTGCAGTGGCAATGCCAAGAATTCCTGGGATAAAGCATACTGCTGTTTCTTGCCCAACAGAGGAAACTCATTTTCCTACATGTTTCTCAGTCCTCTCTATCAGCTCCTGCTCTGATTACATTCACACTTTCCTTTTCATCTCTCACAACCAGTGATGTCATGTCATGTTGTGCAGCTTGCATGAACCTCTAGTGGCACTGGGGACAGGACAGCAGGGAATTCTTGGCTGTTATAAGATACATAGGTAATTTCTTCCAGTACTGTCTTTGGCTAGGTGTCATGAGGGCATGAAGGATGCTGTTCAGAAAGCACCGTGCTGGTACAGCAGCTGGCTAAAACTGAGTCTTCTTGTGCTGGCAAACAGGGAATTTCTTTAGTTTACAATTACATGAAAAAAAAATTACCTGGATCAAAGAGTGAGTGAGCCTGAAGATATGGTTCTAGATGTCTTTCTCTTGTTTTGGCTTTACACTGCAGGCTTTAGGTAAGCAGACATTTGTCTGGCACAACAATAGAAGCAATAGAAAGCCACTTGCTATGGTTACTTTCCATTCCCATTTTGGGTCCTGCTCTTCTGGCAGTAGCTGACTGAGGACCAGCCAGTTTGGTCAAAGCCCCCAAAAGACCTAAAAATGCTCAAAGGGGTAACTGATTCCTCTTTTGAGCAACTAGTACCCATTCCTCCTGGTGTTACAGACCCCTCCTTCATTGTGATCAAGGCAGGCAGCCACCTGGGGGACTTGGGGGACAGGCAACACAGATGGAGCCCAGAATGCCTTTGCCCATTTAGCTCACAGAGCAAGTCTCTCGAAGAAGCTTTCCAGGATCAAGTGCTTTCCCAATAAATCTGGCATTTTTGGGTAAGAAAAAGAGGAATAAGAAGAACTTCCTGGGAGCTGCTTCTGCATGTGCTGGTGACTTCGGAGGAAGAAAAGTGAGATCAGGAATGGGAGTACTGTGGCATATATTCAAAATCACTGGTCAAGATTTATTGAGAAGCTTTCAACCACAAACCTGGAAACACAGAGGAAAAAAAGAGAATAGGCCATGAGTCTCTGTCTTTTGAAGCTCACTTTGTCTTGACTTTTCAAGCATGGGGAAGATGCTTCTCTCAACATGTGTTCCCCCCAATAAAAACCTCAGGATCTCATGTAACACAGTTCCAGTCCACAGGGTTTGGAGAAAGATGGAAAAGATGTGTAACCAGCTGGTAATTTCTAGGGTATTTTTACCACCATAAGGTAAATTTCAGAGAATGTGCCTAAGTGAATATGTAGGAACACCTTTGTAAAGTACAAGATGTACTTCAGTCTGAAGACTACCACAGCAAAGTGGCAGCAGACCAAGACTTTACAGGGCAACCTTTGCAGATTGTGACTGTAATACTTGGCTTAATTGCATCCTGTCGGCTGCTCACCACTTATAAAATACACTCTGAGTGGGCCATAATGCTCCTCCTGTCCCTTGAGATAAGATAGGTAGATGGTATTGCTGGCAAAACAGAGTGATATTTCATAAACTGCTAAAAATCAATGGTGATATGCCTGATCATACCTTAGATGAACTTTTCTCATGAACTGAAATGTAATAGAGTGGGTAATACTGAAGTTCAATTAAATGAAATTATATAAAACTTTTTGAAAGCAACACAAAGAGGAGGGGAGCAAATCCAGTGACAGAGAGCAGAGACAAGTGCAAGCTGTGCTCTGTGTGCCACAAATCCAGTAAACAGTAAATACTTCCTGTGGAAGTTACTCTGAACTGAGATTGGGAGATATTGTTGAAACTGTCAAAGAGGTTTTGCCTTGGCCTGAGATGGCAAAATTCCCACAGATGGGACCGGGGCTCAGCTTCATATCTGGCCTGTGGGGGAGCATGTGAGTGTTGCCAGATGATAAAATGGGGATTGCTCATAGTGTGGTAGGAAAGCCCATTCCCTGAGAGTCTGTCCATCAGAGAGCATTGTGGTCTGCTCAGTTACATAGGAAGAACCAGAGCGACCTGGGATTGAAGAGGGCAGTGAAGTTTGGGCACAAACACGGCTGCCTTGACGTCATACAGAAGGGATTATCTCTTGCATCTGGCTGTAAGTTGCAGGCAGTTGTGGTGTTAAGGCTGGTGCCAACCATATATGTCTTAACATAAATGGTCTCCATCTCCAGGGAAACCACTGGGAAGTGGCACTGGGCACAATCATTTTGCTTGGCAAAGTTTCTCCTGACAAGGAGGTGTTGCCAGACAAAGTGATGGGAACTATGTAGGAGGCAATCACTCTCTTCTTCCTTCCTCCTGCCCTTCCTGCTGCAGGCTGTGAGTTAGGGCTCCTGACCTTGTCCTGTGAGGGATCAGGTGTCCCAGCACCCCTGAGTCTCCACCAGGCTGGTACCACTCTGAACGTGCTGGGGTGCTACTATGTGTGGGGTCACTTGAAGGAGCTGTTGTGCATCTACTGAGGCCTTTTTAAAAGCATCTTACGCAACTTTTTGAAGAATGGTTTGCTCTTCTGCTCAAAGCATGCAGAGGGTAAGCTTGTTTCTCCAAATACTTTAGAGTGAATTTGTTGGGGGACAGCTGATTCTGCCAGTGCTACATTTTGTGGGACTTGACTAGAATGGAGCCAGCTTCTCTATTTTCTCTGGCAGCCACCTGTGTTTAACAGAGTGGTGCCATTTGGCCCTTTAAACAATCCAGTGGTTACCCCTTTAGCCTTTCCCAGTTGGAATTGTAAAAGTATAGTCCTTACCCCTGCCAAGTCTGTTTCCTCATCAAGCTTGTCTCCTGATCCTTTATCCGAGCCCACAGCTCCTTGCAAGAAGAAGAGTTGCAAGTTACGGTATTCCGAAAGGAGGTTTGTATGACAAGAAAGAATCTACATGGATAATATAACACATAGTGCACGTGCGATTGCACAAGGAGGGTGTGTTGCAATTTCATGGCGTGTTCGGACAGCCTCAACAAGCTCAAGAATTAATTTCACGTCTAATGCAAAAACAGCAGCAGCTTGCCAAGCACCCACCACAAATGAACCCTGTTTTGGGTTCTTCTTTTTTTTTTTTTAAAGTATGAACATCCCTGGGATCATGATAGGAATAAAGGAAAAAGAATAACTCAGTAGCTGTGCAATACTCAGTCACTTGGACCAAACAGAAGGTGACAGCTGCCTAGGGCAAAGGTTTCTGCTGCCAGAGCTTTCACAGCGGTCACTAGAGTATGTTCCTCAGACTTTGGTGCATAACTTGGAAATAATGAGGTCAGTTTGTTTTGTTGCTTTGTTTTTTCTGGCATACAAGTGGCCTATTTTATAAAGTTCAAATGTACAACTAATAAGCAAATAGTCAACCACAAATGCCACAGACTACAAGGTTTTTATGCCAGACTAGCAAATGAAAACAGATTACATGACATATTAACTAAACACAAAAGAACAATTCAGTGCTGTCAGTGGATTTAAATTACTAAAATATAGATATGTATGCTCTCTTCAGGATGCCTTGGCAAAGTATCACTGGCTTTTGACCCCTGTTAAACCCAGTAAGACAGTATTAGAATTCATGCTGTATTCATTTAAAGGGGGGGAAAGCAGCTTCTTTATTGACTCATATAAGCCCATATTTCAGTGCAGCGTTCCCTTTTTCTAGCATCTAAGGCTAGCGCCTAGAGCTGGAGAAGGATTCATCCCAGAGTGCGCAGGCTGTGTAATAATGAGCTTCTGACCTGGAATTTCAGCTTTAAGCATATCCTGAACACCTGAGCTCCCATGCACTGTCTCAAGGCAGCACCAGGCAGCGTTTTGCAGCTCTTGGTTTTGTCAGGGGAGCACAGGGTATTAATAGCTAGGCTTGTGCTTTGGAGAGCAATCATACAGCCTGATTGAGGCTGTTGTATCACTGTTTCCTCTGCTTCTTTCTGACTTGGGGTTATCCTTTTTGAAATGAGTTAGGGATGAAAAAAAATTATAAATTGATTGAATGTGGCACATTACAATATTGTTCATAATTGATATTATTTAAGAGGATACGGAACTGTTGTTGACAAGGCCTGACATTGCTATCTGTGCTGACCAGTAGGTATAAATATTTTCCACTTGTCTCACTTCTGTGCATTAGTAGGAATCCATTAAAAGGAAACCCCAAACCCTGCAAACCACTTCTGTTTCTGAAACTGCTGGCAATAAGGATCCTCAGTGTTACAACTGCAGACGTGCCGTTCTTTCCAACACATGTTTTGAGACAGATACTTTCTGTTCCCCAGGTTCTGAGCAGACAGGGAGCCAGTTCCTTCCATTTCCTTCTGCTGCCACAGCCATGAAGCAGCTCCACTCTGCCTCTTCGCCGTGCAAAGGGCTTACTGCTGCTCAGTGGAGACAGCAGCAGCTCCATGCCGGCTGCCTTTCTCGGAGGCTTGATGCAGCTTGTGTAAGGGCTTATATAACTCTTTTAATGTCAGGGCTCCCGTTTTGCGTCTGCCTGCAGAAAACTCCTCCTTTTGTACGTAGGTCGAGGCACAGAGCAGAGGCAGCTCCGGGCTCAGCCGGCAGTAGGCGAGGCAGATCTGCCTGCTGTGGATAACCGGAGTGCAGGGCAGGGGGCAGCATAGCCGGGGCAGGTGATGTGTCCTAACTCGGGGCAGCTGGGGGAAGTGCAGGGATTTGCTTGTTAGAGGCTTCCCTGTGCTGCAAATAACGTTGAGTCGGTAGGTGAGGTTCGGGCTGTTTACTGGCAGCTTTGAGCCACTAAATTGATGTGGGAATACAAGGCAACAGAGAGCAGCAGAAACCTTTGAGGTCTCACACATCAAGACACTGAAATCCATCCAGAAGTGATAATATTTGAATATCAGGAAAGTTGTCAGCTGACATGATAATCCTTTTGTCCTGGGATCACATGGAAGTTTCTGCCACACATTGTGAAACCATGCTCAGTCACAACATTGGGAGAAGTGATGTTACATTCCATCCAGTGTAGTTACTTGCCCCAAAGGAAGCTGAGTAACAGGGTGTTGACTTGGAAAATTCCCATCCAACCAGTCTAACCAGGTACTAGGCTCCCATGGCTGCAAGGTGCTGCAGCTGAGAAGCGGGACAACCACGCTCCCACGGATCTGCTTCATCCCTAAGCCCCCTGCTCCACAACTCTTCTGGGAGCCCCTTGCCTCTTTCCTCTGAGCTGGAGAGGCTTGAAATGCTTTGCTGTGATACAACTGTTTTTGCTGTCCCTTCTTGCATTTCTGAGCACTCCGTGGGTGAAAAGGTGCATGACAGAAGCAGAAACACCCGGCTGGGAGAGAGGAGTGAAGCTAGGGCTGGATTCCTGCCTGATCCCACCGGAGCCTAGTCCTTGTTTTTAATTTTCTCTCTCCCAGTGGCCCTGCCCAGAAGACTGTTTACCCCTCACCCCACTGTCACCAGTTGTTCATTGCTTGCTGTACACTGACTCATCTTCTTGAATTTGCCTTGCTTCTGCACATTAATATGCATTGAGTACTTCACCTTTTCCTTCTTTGACATTATTGCTACTTTTTTCCAACACACCATTTGCTAAAATTTTTTTTCCTCCCAGCTTTTCTAAACAAATTCTCTTCCCCTTCACTGTTTAGGTTAAGGATGGAGCACAGATGTAGAAGAAATGGAGGTTCTTACTCTTCTCCTAGATGGGATGTAAAAGTCTGCCTAATGATTTTTATGCAGGTATTGAAGCATGCTCTCTGTCTCATTGACCACAGAAAGGTTTTTTTCTGTGGTGAAAGAAATCTAGTCATTCTAGCCCTATATTTTTCACTCCTGGTTTACCAGAAAGGGCTGTAACAAGGCATGTACTTCTTCAGCTGGATCCAGCTGCTCCACAGTGCAAATAGGGCAGTTGGTGTCCACCCCAATCCAGGCTACAGATGAACATGTGGGATCTGGATGCTGAGGGAAACAGCAGGATACATTGCAGCAACCATGGGCAGTAAAGGTGTGGAGACCAGACAAACCACTTCTTATTCTCTCTGCACAGAGAAAATAAACATTTATGATTTCCCCCCAGACAGCTCCTCCCATTTGCAGGGCCAACAGGCATATCTTGCACTTGAAGTAAGGGAAACTGGTTTCTTCTGAGACCTTTGATGGAGGAACACTCACAAGGGAAAACTCAATAGGAGAAACATATTGAAAGAGGAGAGAGAGTGGAAAGGACGCCTCATTCATCGAGGTCCCCTCTGCTCACCCTGTATGGTTTCGGTTTCTGACCTGCTGGATATGTTTCCCACTCTCTCATATTCTGAGCAAGGAGAGCTGAATTTTTCCAATTCAGTTTACCCCATAATATTTCATTTATGGAGAAATACATCAAAATTATACTTAACAAGAGCAAAGTGTTGGAGAGGCCTGGCCATATGGCCATATTACTGACCTGCAGTGGGCTGCTCCTTTCACCTTTCACATTATGTCACCAAGGGACACAATGCCAGAAACTGTGCTTCTGTGGCCTGTCTGGCCTGGCTTTGGGTCTCTGCTTTGCCTTGTGCTGGACCAGCCCTTCTCTTAGCACACCACATTTTTGCAGTTTTTTTGGGGACGCTGCAGACCCCCTGACTGTGTAAGCAGTGCACAGGTAAAACCTTTCACATAAATGGCTGTTTTTCCAAAATACTGGGGTGTCCCCACTTTCTGGCAGAAAGACTGGAATTGTTTTACTAATGTCATAATCCATGTCCACCCACAGCATCAGTCCTGAACCATGGTGTTTACATTAAAAACATACCAAGCATACTTTTGGAGGGACATAATAATAATCTTGTTTATGTAATAAAACTAAAAAAAACTGAAACAAAACCAATCAAGGCTGGTGAAGCCAGTCACCATACGGATAATGTAAATGACAGCAGGAGTGGCTTGACACTTCCTTGCAAAAGGTGCTGGCCCTGTGTTTGCAGGCACGGTAAGCTGGTGTGTAGACTTTGAAGTGATATCTAGACTGAATGTCTATATGGGAATGCTCCTAGGCAGCTAGCTGTTGCCATGGCCAGGCCGAGCGTAGCCATACAAAAACGGTGGAGTGGCACAAGCACCGATACAGGGCGCTGCAGGAATTCAGCACCTGTAGCTGGCTTTTCTGAGTGCTTTTCTCGACTGTGAGCTCCTAGCCAGATGTGTTTCGTTTCTGTGCAGTCTGGTGGCACCACGCCCGGCAGTGCACATGGCATGGGACGAGCCAAGCACCGCACCTGCCTCCATAAATGGACATAGAGCAGGTGGGCATGAGCATCCCAGAAGGAAACAAAGCACTCTACAGATACCCGCGCGGGCTGCAGCACGGGCGCCCGCGGGCGCTGATACGAAGCTAACACCGGGTCTGCCTGGAGATGCCCGTCCCAGGCTCCCGGGGTATTCCACCGGCGGGCTGCAGGCACGCAGCGTCCCGCGGCCATTCTGGCATCCAGGAGAGAACAACCTGGAGCTCCACGCCCGGGTTATGGCGCTTTGCGGGCGCTCAACGCCGCGGCCGTCCGGCCTCGGGCGGACGGGGTGCACCGGGCCGGGAGCCCCGCGGTCCGGACCGGTCACTCCCCGCCCCCCGGGGGCGGTGCCGGCGGCGGGGGCGGAGCGCCGAGCGCACCTGAGCGACATCGCCCGCCCACTCCGCCCCAGCCGCGGCCGCGGGGACGCGGGCGCTTCTCCGCTCCCGGGGCGCCGGGTCCGGCCGCGCCCCCGAGCTGCGGCGGCGTCCGCAGCTGGAGCGCCGCCTCCCCGGTGGTGGGGACAGCACCGGGCTCCGAACAGGAGGAGGAGGAAGGAGAGCCGGCGGGCGGGCTCCGCGGCGCGGCCTCCGCTCCCTCCCCGTCCCGATCGCGGCCCCGCCTGCGCCCGCTCCCCGCCGGGTGGGCGCTGCGCTCCCGCGGCGCGATGTCGGCGCGGCGACGGCGGAGGGCGGCTACAGAGCAGGAGGAGGAAGAGGAGGAGGAGGAGGAGGAGGAGGCGGCGGAGGCGGGTAGCGACAAGGTAAGGACGCGCGGGGGTGGCGGCGGCTTTTGGGGCAAGGGGACAGCTCTGCCTCCCCCCACAGGCCCGGACCGCGCCGCCCGTGGGGCTCCGCGCTGCGCTGCTGGCCCGGATATCAGGGACCCTCCCGGGATGTAACGCGACCGCGCTCTCGGGTGGCGGGAGTAGAGAGAGGGCCAGGTGCCAAGTTAGGGGTTGTGTGCTTACGCGTGTTTTACCCCATTGCCATTCCCCCGTGGCGAGACCGAAATGGGAGCGGCCAGGCTCTCTCCGGGCCCGCAGCGAAAGCTCAGCGCCGTAGCTGCGTGTTGTATCTCACCTCTTGACTAGGGAGCTGATGGCGTGGTGTAACCCCAGCCGCTGCTGAGCACCACCGGGCTGCTCCCTCACACCCCTCATTCCCCCCGCTCCCGGTGGGATGGGGAGGAGGGTCGGTAAAAAAGGTAAAGCCAGTTGGTTGAGATAAGAACAGTTTAATAATTGAAATTAAATAGTAATATTATTGAAAAGGGAGATGACAAAAAGGCACATTTAACCCAAGGAAGTGCAAGTGGTGCAGAATACAATTGCTTCACCACCTGCCCAACAACGAGCAGCAATCATCCTTTCTCAGCCAATACCCCCCAGGTGACCCTTTGGCCAGGTCAGATCAAGTGTTCTGGCTTCTTGTGCACCTCCTCACTGGCAGAGCACGGGAAACAGAAGAGTCCTTGACTTGGGCTAAGCAGTGCTCAGTGAAGCCAACACATCAGTGTGTTATCAGCATTATTCTCCTGCTAAATCCAAAACACAGCACTGAAGCAGCTACTAGGAAGAAAATTAACTCTATCCCAGATGAAACCGGGACAGCGGCCCAAGCAAAGAGCATGCCTCAGTGTGGTCGGGCCAGTCCAGTAGCACTGGAACTAACTCAGAACAGTGATCTGCTCCATTTGAAGGCTATGTCAGCATTTGCTCAGCAGCTCTTTCTGCTTCATGCCCTGTTAAGTGATAGGCATTCACCTCTGACCTGGAAAGGACTTACAGTATGACATTTCTGCTAAGGCAAGAGGTTTTTGAAATACTAAGTCTATGCATCAGGGTCATTATAGTGGCAAAACAGCCACAGTGCTGTTCTTTTGTTTATTGTGGAGTTAAGGCTTATCTCTACAAAAGCTAAGCACATCACCACATCACAGTTGCTAACTGTCTGAATAAAATGAAAGAGAAGGTCTCATTTGGGTAACTGGAATTAAAGTTTAAAAAAAAAGATTTCTGATTGTAAATTGAGGTAGCAATATGTGTGTTTTTACTTGAATCTGTAACTGCTTAAACTTGCATGGATGTCGATGTTGCAGAGAGTGTAGTCTGCCTTAGGCGTTGTGGCAAGGAACTGGAAAGTGAAACTCAAGACTTTTTATTCCATGCTTTGGTTGCTTTAATTCAAAGCCAATGAACTTGCAAATTTGTAGTGCTATGCTGCCTTGAGAGGTGTGATCACATAAGGTACTGTTTAGACTATAGCTGTGCACAGTATTTCTCTGTAGATGAGAATTGACTTTTAAACATAATTTCTCATCACAGTGTGCTCCAAAAGCTGTTTTTCTGTGGAGATACTCTGGTTTGCTTTATTTTGCAGAGTAAGATTATTTCTGATGTGTCCAGTGAGTTGCCTTCAAAGAATTCTTGCTCTTCAAAGCCTCTGCTACCCAGACCTCCAAAGGGTGCCTCTAATCTTGGTTTACCTGTGTGATTTTCAGAGAAGAAAATGCTGTTCTTACTTACAGGCCTACTGTGGTTTTACTCCAGCTACTCAATAGCGTAGTGTTTTATCCCATTTCGGATGGTGTTGAGCAGACAGGAGGCTGGTGCTGTGTATGCAGCCAGGATGTTGATTACAGGAGATGGATTTCAATGTGCATACATTTGTGCTCACTTGAACAACAGATATGGAAAGTCTTTTCCACTGCACAAGAGACTTTCTCATGGGTCATTTGTGGGACCCTCTGGGTTCTCACTGGAGTTGTTTAACCTGTCTGCAATGTGCTCAGCACTGGTGACCCTTGTCGTGGCTCACAAGTGACAGTAAAGATTGATTTTGCATATTAAGCTGGTTTTAGTGCCGTTGGTAACTGTAGAGATAAAGCAGTATTTTGTACTGAGGTTTCAATCAGTGGGTCACAGTTTGGGACTCTGTTTTGAATATGAGTGCGTACATAATGTCTGCTGTAGGTGATTTGATGAGTAGCATCTGGTCATCAGGATTCACAGGTGTCACATTATACAGCTTCCTAGATGGTTATCACTCTGCTCTATCTCTTGTATGGACTTTACAACAAGTGGGTAATTTTATTACCCTCTGGCTATTTTGAGATGACCTTTTCGGTGTGGTGATCCTGTATTTGGACTCAAAACTGGTTCTTTGGCTGATAACTACTCAGGATAGCCATGATGCAGTGGGTTTAAATTGCTTTTTAGAATGCAGCTCAGAAACATCACCCTCTTCATCACTTGTAATGAAGGAGAAAACTTGTTTCTTTGGGTCGTATGTGTTTCATTCTGCTTCTGTTTTTGTTGGCCCAAACCAAGCCTTCCATATATATAAAGGCAACATTTGCCCAAGTAGAGAAGCCCTCTGTGTTTATTGAAGAACTCCAGAAACATGGAATATGTTGAAGGTTTGTCTGTATTCTGCTTTGAGCCCTGTTTTCAGTGTGCTATCTGGTACTTTTCATGTTACACTTACTATGTCCACAGATGCTCATTTCCTACTGAATTTAAGTGAAGCTGTTGGGGACTTTCTTCCTCATTTGTGTGCCTTTTTGTCACTAATTGGAAACGACTGGAAACTACACCTATATTGATGTAGTTTCAAAGGAAAGTTAAATTCCTTGGTTTTATATGAAGGAATATGATATAACCTTTGTGAAAGCTTCTTGAAGTTCCCAAGCTCTGCAAGTCTTAGTATCTCCAGTTGCTCACTAGCTTGTTGAGCTGGTGACATTTTGCAAAATGGCTGTGAACATGCTTTTGCTTGCAATTTCACAAGTTTGTTGTTTTATTTGAATTGTCTTGTGGCATACAGGAGTGATTTTCTGGTTGTCACTTTCTTACTTCCCACTGCTTGCCCTGACTGCTCTTTTCCTAAGAATGTCTGGTCAAAGTGCCTTCGTAAATACTCTGTGAACATTGGGAGAAAGAGGAATGACTTGGCATTCAGATGTCGATCTTCATGTGTTCATGATTCTTTTAAAATTTCAATTGTTTGCTTTCTTTGCTAAAAAGCAAGGGACAGTGCTTTCAAATGCTTCCCAAAAAATTAGCATATCCTGGAAGAAATCATACAGTTATGCTTCTTTGGACAGGGAGGGGGAAGTGTGATTGTATTGCATTGCTGGCTGTTAATCATTTATAACTACAAGAAGCTTGGAATCACTGAATGCTGTTTCTCTTGTGATATTGAAAAAACTGTTTCTGTTCCATGGGACAGCCCTTCCAGGGAATCAATTGCCAGATAAGTTTCTCAGACCTGTGAAGTTCAGTTTGGCACTTGGATCTTTGATGTCCAAAACCTCACAAACCTGCTGGGACATAAATGAAATTCCTAATTGCAGTATAGCCTATTGTGGATCTGTCTGTCTGCCATGGATCACTTAGTTACTTAATTGGGATTACTTCTCTTGGAGTTTCCCAAAAATGGATCAGTTTAATTTTCACAGAGAAGTCTAACCTCTATGCTTTCTGCTACAAGCATGGTAATAATAATCAGGGCAGACTATTTCCAAGCCTTTGTTTTCTTGGAAATGGCGGTGACTTAGTACTAATGCAGAGAGCGAAGGGTCTGTAGTTTCCAGACATTGATTCAGTATGGGCAGGTCTCTCACATGTGTTTCTGCATATCTCAGGCTTTAATGGTTTGGAAAAAAAGGTTTCATTATTCACCTTCTGATACTTTGATATCTTGGCTTCAGAGGAAGGTATCAAGGTACAACTAATTAAATACTCTACAATGTGTTCTAAGTGAACTATTGACTTTACTATGGAACTTGTGAGAGAGACTGCAGAAAGATCAAAGATGGAGAAGAAAACATACTTTGAGTAACACTTAGACTTATAAAATGACAATAACTAAATTCTTTTGCTCATTAACTTTTTCTCATAAATTGTTGGACAGTGGCTTCATTTTTTTCAGTTGCTCTTCATGGGGATGTTACATTCTCAAAGAAGAACATATTTGCTCTCTATTTAGGAGTTCCTTATGGATGGTGTTCTGGAAAAATGCCATACAAGAGGAACATTGCAAGTGCCTTTGTAACGAGAATAATTCTGGTGCGTGGTTTGCTTGGCATGTATTAATTGTAGTGGAGGGCATGTGGTACAAAACAACAGTTCAGATGTGTGGCCTTTTAGATGATGAAAGATGGAGAGGTCTATTTTTCTCTCCATGACACATGGCTGTATTTCATGAGCTGTTGCAAAATAGCCAGCAAGCAGAAATCCACATGGAAGCCTAATTCATGGCAAGATGTCACATGTTCTGAATTCCTGTATGGAGGCTCAAGCTCTTGACTGGCTGAATTTTCCCCTTTGTATGGCCAAGTGCTTGTGTTCTTGTAGAGAAGATTTAGCACAAGGATGAAAGTCTTGTCTTCTGAGAATGCTAAACTTAAACCATCTACCCCTTACAGACACTTTGTGTGTGAATCAAGCAGGCAGGAGTGGCACACGCTCTGTATATAAATAAACAGTTCTGTCACCAGCAGTTTGAAAACTCTAGGAAAAAATCCAAATACCTCTGATAAAACTCTTAATTTGGAGTTGGGGTTGAAAGGTTTCCTAGGCACTTAGGACAGTACAACCTGTGCTGGTCTCAATTAATCTTTGTAAACCTCCTAAATACCTGCTCACAGTGTGAAACCCATGGCATTTCCCATGGACCTTCACAGGTCCTTATGTTACTGTGTACTAAGGTTGGCCACATTTCAAATCTGAAGAGCAGGAGAAGGAAGGGCTGCTTTGGTTTGTGCTGAACTCCAGAACTGCTTCTACAAGGTCAAGTTACAGTAGCAAGGCTCTTGATTTTTATTTTTTTTTTTTTAGTACTTTTATAGCGACTAACCTAGTGTTTCCTTCCATAATGATTGTTGTTATTTGTGGCTATAAACTGGAATGTTTGTAATCAATCACATAAAATAATTTATAAGATTATTAGCAAGAAAATCTTGTCCCCCAGTGGTGGGGCTCTAAGCACTTAATGATGCAGAAGACAATTAACTAGCTTTTAGTGAGCAATGTCCTCTTTGGCTATTGATTTTACAAATTAAATGCCTCATTCAGGAAATTGTTGTGGCTGTGATAGCAGTTAACTGGAAAATAAAGCATTCATAGTAATTTTTGAGGTATGTTGCACAGGGAAGTTGAAGATAGTTGAGGTGTTGATTTCCCCCTGGTTATTTTAGTAATGTAAGGCAAAAAAAAAAAAATGCACCAAGTTCTAAGCGACTTTCAGGTTGCACCAGCTAAACTTCCATGTGCTGCTGAAAATTACATCAGATAAACAGATAAACACAGACCCCTTCTTCAGGCTGGTTAGGTACTCTGAAGAAGGCTGTGCACTTGTGAATTCAGATGTTAGAAGTAGAAAATTTAAAGTATTGCTGATAATGAGGTGCTTATAGGTGATAGTTGTGTGTTAAAGATCAGAGGGACAAAACTAAGTATGATTTTTTTTTTTAAATTGTTTAAACACAATTGTTTCCTGCAACACCAAAGTGGAATAAAAAAGTTTGGGGATATTCTTAGTTCTGAGCGCTTAAAAGAGAGAACATCTCTGCCATCTGCAAGCAGGGATTAATATTAAAGACGCTAAGTCATGGTCTTAGGGCCAGGATTACTGCCCGTCATCTGCGCAGTGAGTAGTGTCTTCTAGGACTGTACAGACAGCTTGCTGCACTCCAGAGCAGGTCACAGGAGTTGAAACATGGCTTTGGGAGAGAGCAGTGATCCCCTCAATTTCATCTATAGTTGATTTCCTAGGCTATGATACAACACTGTGAGAAACATCTCTGAATAGCAGGGTTGTGAGTGTGGTAATTTTTTCTTTATTTATGTGCTTTTTCAGGCGTTCTACAGACTTTCTGAAGTCTGGACCATGGCTTATTTGCTCTTGTTGCTTGTATTAATTATAGACGGAGTCTGCCTAATTATTTAGCTGTGGGGTTTCACGGTCTGGGGAAGTATTGATCGCCTTTTTGAAGGAAGTAAATGGTGTAAAATTGAGGATTTCATCTTGAGCATGTATATGGTACATCAAGTGAATGAGAAAAACCCAGGCCTAACTTAAAAAAAGAGAGGCTGTACCTAACCAGTTGTCTTGTTCATGTGTGTAACACCAGCTCGCTGTCTCGGGTTCTGAAAGGTTAAAAGCACTGTCTTAATGGAAAGGATGGTGTTTTCCCTCTGATCACTTCCCTGGAGAGCCTGGGGAGGGTCTGAGGTTGGAGCCTGCCTGCAGCACCCTGGTCAGCTCCTGACCCCTGACCCCTCCACAGCTGTCTCTGCCCAGCCCCGAGGTGTGGGCTGGGCCCTTGGCTTTGAGCGACCAGCTTTGTAAAACTTTATTTTCTGCCTCGTGTTGTTTGCAGAGGCCAGGCACTGGGACAGAGGTTACACTGAAGTGCAGCTGCAGGGAAAAGGCCATGGATTATAAACAGAGTTACCACGCTGGGCTTGGGTGTGATGACTGGGGGTATAAGCATCTAAATTCTGTGGTGTCTCATAGTGGGGGGCGAAAGAGAGGATATACCTCTGCTGGCTTAGAAAAAGTGACAAAAATACTCAGAACAAAGGAAGAAAATAATATTGTTATGGAAGAGTAGGAAAGAAAAGCTGAAGTTTCTAATTAATGAAAATAGAGGAGAATGGAAATAAAGGAGAAAGAACTGAGATGAGGAAGTTGGAAAGAGAGGGAGATGGAGAAATAGCATATAGCAGTGGAGAAAAAAGTTTTATAGCACAGTTACTTAGCAGTCCCCAGAACTGTTAAGAGCTGATGAACTGGAGGCACCAGGGCAGGCTGGAAGCTGTTTGAGATTGTAAGAAGGTGAGGCAAGTCAGGGAGGTCAGGAGGAAGAGAGCCAGACACTGAGCTAGAGATTGCTCTCTGCATTACTGCTGTGCCAGGGCTGAGTGCAGATTTCCAGCTCCCTGGAGCTGTGGTGTTTGCAACTTTAGAATGACTGAAGTCACCCTTCATATTGGCTTTAACTGAGGGAAAAATAGTCCTGACAGTGTGCTCTGAGAGTTGGTGACAATTTGTACGTTGTCACCAAAATATGTGGTGCCCGTTTTGCATTCGGGTTAGACACACTCAGCAAACACTGAAAGAAGAATTATAGCTTTGCAGTCATACACAGAATTATTTTGAGTAATACTGTGTCCATGGTACACGTGGTCACTTCACAGTTTGGTTTTGGATTGTTCTTTCCAAGCCTGAGGTTTCAATGTACCATGTATAAAACTGCCAGCAACCTCTTTTCATTATATAAAGGGACTGTTTTTTCATGCATGACGTTTTCTATTCTTTCTTCTTAATGTGACATTTAACCTTCCCCTTATTCCGTGGAAGGGTAGTTTGAGATGTAGATGTGTTAGAGGCTTGGGGATTTTGGGCAAACTCCAGTGTTCTATGTCAGCTGCAGTATTTCTGGAAACATATATCCATGAAAAAGTGATGCCTAGAATGGGAAGTTTCTTGACTACAGCAGGTAATGTGACAATATCCAAGTACAGGCCTTCCTATAAAGATTTACTGGCATGCATTTGTCTCCTCCAACATCTACAGTTTCACTAGTACACCATTGCTGTCTTTTAGAAGGTAATGCAGATATTATTGGTTCTTAAATGAATGTTTAACTCAGAATACTGTTTTCTGGCAAAATATCTGATAATCTTTCATTCTGTATTGAGTTTTCTGATAGTTTTATTTTTCTTTTTGTGATAGGAAGTGGATTTGGAAGAAAGACTTCATGAGGTGGACCTTAGGAGTGATTTGGATATTCCTGATGTTCCTCCACCAACCGACAGCACTCCAGAAATCCTCAAGAGGGCTTTGTCAGGCTTATCTGCCAGGTAGAGTGAAAGAAAGAGATCTCAAATTTAACAGCTGGTGGCTAAAATTCATATAAATTATGTTGCAGTTTTTATTCTTACAAATTGTACTGCAGTTTTAAGTTTCATATGGTAAATGTGAAAATTTCAAGGATAAATTGTTGCTGGATATTACTGATTTATTTATGCTTTGATAGTCCCTTCAGTGGAATATTTTTTGCATACACCTGTGTTTACCCATTGCATGCTTTTCTAAGTGAACACAGTTTACATAAATATCTTCTGAGTCAGAGCATTGCAATAACATGGCCTAAAGAGTTTGAATTACAGAATGATTATTTCTGGAGGTTGTAATAAATTGATATCCTACCTCCAAGATTGAGAGGGGGATTGGCTTATGAATGAAAAGATGTGTAAATTCTAGAGATAAAGTTTGCTGTATTTTTGTGACATTTCCACTTCTAAATAATTTGCTGTACAGTTAAATACATCATAGCTGATATGTCCATACTTTTTAAAGTAATGCTTTTTTTCCCCCTGCTGTTTCTTTTCAAACTTAAGTTTCTACCTCCATCTTCCCAGGATCTTGATGGCCAACAAATGTGAGGGGATGTGTATGTGTACAGATAGACAGATAGTTGTGTGGACCTGCATATTCATGAAGGCTGTCAGATAAAGTTCCTTGTATAATTTTTATGCAGTCCCTTTACAATACCTGATCAGTCAAATGTTTTTGGGGCAAGCAAGTTTTTTTTCACTGATGCAATGTAAGAGTATTTAGATGATAGATACCAAAAAACTACCTACTAAAATGAATATGGGTGTCATGTATATGTTATGCTCAATATAACAAGTCAAGCAATATGCAGTGTATATTTTAGAAGCAACTTAGGTCTTGCAACAGTCAAAAGAAGGATCTCTAATCCAGACTATAATTAAAAACCTTCCAAATCCTTGTAAAAAATTGCTCTCCAGCAGATATTTCCAATAGCACTGTGAAATGAGTTTTTTGCCTTGTTCATTTTCTGATCTGTTGTCCGTTTATGTTATGTCCATGAGCTATAAGCAGATGTCATGTTTCAGGTTTTAAAAAGCGTGTTTCTAAACTGCACCAGCTGTGAGCAGAATGTGATATTCTCTATTGCCATCACACTGCAAGGAGTGTCTGTTTCAGAGTTCTGTCATTGTGTTAAATGTGTAAATCTTAGGTCTCCAGACTTGTTCCAAAGGGCATGGTGATACCTTAAAGCCTACAACTAAGAGATGCAGCTAAAACCTTTCCTGTTTCACGGGCTTGAAATTCTTTATTGGAGTGTTTGCACAAAGGATGCTTTGAATGAAAAATTACGTTCTTGGTGCTTTATGAATGCTGGAGTTGAAATTACTTGCCAGTTCAGTAGCCAGCAATCCCAGCAGAGTCATTGTTCATCATGTGAAACATGAGTGGGTTGCACTGTAACTTTCAGAAATATGGAAACTCCTTGTATTTGACCTTTGAAAGAAATAGTATCTATAACTTTCTAGCAGAGAGTTAGCATACAATAAACTTGCCAAGTGGCTTCCTAAATTCTGGAGCTTCTTGTCTTACTGAAGTTGTCTTTCCAGTGCTGTGCTTGCCAACATCCCCAAGATAACGTGTGGTATTTTAACATTACTCATAAAGGAAGCTGAATTCTTCTGGAGGAGGTTTGCTCACTATGGATATGCCACCAGGGCCAAGTTGCTACTGTGTATCCCATATCATAGAGCAGCATGAAACATGTTGTGATAAAGCCTCTTCTGCCTCTATTCTGATACTTAAGGCAAATCCAATTAGTGGCTGTAGCTGCCATTAACCTGTTAATGAGTCATATTCTAGAAAATCAAATTATTGAAGTTTACATTGGAACTGGAGTCTGATTCGAAACTAACACTGAACCAGGTGTTTCTCCTTATGAAGCAGTGAGACACAAGACTGATGCAAAACAAAACATTAGGAAGAAGGTCTTCAGGCTATAGTAGGGGGCTTTGTGTTTAGCAGTAGCTTGTGATTAATGGCTTCAGCAGAAGTTTAGAGGAAATGGCCTCAAATTGTGCCAAAGGACGTTTAGGTTGGATGTTACAAAAATTTAATTTAGGAAAGAGGTTTGGAAGAGGTTTAATTTAGGAAAAAGGTCAAACATTGGAACAAGCTGCCTGGGGAACTGGTGCAATCACCATCCCTGGATGGTGATGTGGCAGTCAGGGACGTGATTTAGTGATGGACTTGGCAGTGCTAGGCTAACAGTTGTACTCAACTATCTTAAATGTTTTTCCGGCTCAAATGATTCTATGACTCTGTAGTAACAGAAATTTTTATTCTGTTTTCCTTAGGTAGCCACTAGTAGCTGTCAAGGTCTACAAGGACAAAAGAGTACAGCTAGTTTGACCCATCAACCCCAACTGTCACATATTCTCCTGTCCTAGTTCTAGTGCTCACAAAAGCATTGGACTGGTTCCAATAGATAGCTTTCTACTTGGCAAAAGAGCTACTTTGCTGTAGAAAGTTGGTGGTCACTTGTTCGGAGGTTTTGTTGTGTGTCTGTTACTCCTCAAGCAATCACTTGCTTTTTACCTTGCACCCTTTCTTGCATATGCCAGCCTTTGCATGTCTGGGCCCCCATCAGTCTTGCAGCTGACGTGATGCTTTATGAGGGTCCTGATGTATTTTCACAGCAGCTTCAATATGGGATTGTACCAATTCATTGCAAATTACATTTGGCAGGGTTGAGGCAGCACACAGGAAGAAGAAAGGTGTCCAACTTTAATTTCTTTTACTGTGCAGTTGGATAGTTGCTTCATTCTGTGTTTCTTGCTATGCATTGATTAAACACAAAAACTTTTGCTTTTCTCACTGTTTCTAGTATAGTTTAATCTCTAGTTAGCAGAGGAAATAGAATTCATTTTCATTTATAACTGCTTGCTTTTTTTTTTTTTAATAGGTGGAAAAATTGGTGGATTCGTGGAATTCTTTCTCTAGCTATGATTTCTGGTTTTTTTCTGATTATATATCTGGGATCATTTATGCTGATGCTCCTGGTAAGTGTATTTAAATGCATTCTTCTGTGCAAGAGTTATTTGATCTCTTCATTCATCATGCCTAAGCTGAAAGGAAACTGCATGGAAAATTCAGAGCTTTTGTCTTTTATTTCTGTAAATGCAAATACTTCTGAAAAACACTTGAGGGATTCAAAACTGAACCTTACAGATTAAGGATTTCTTATATACTGGTTTGTTTTTTTTTTTTTTTAAGGAATTAAAGTAGCTCCAGGAAGTTCAATTGCTGTTGCCTTGCTAGTTTGTATCACCTACTGTTGCATGTTGAGGTTTGTTTTTGAAAGCCAACAAACAAAGATCAGACCAAAAACAATTCAAGAAAAACTCCAGACCCACTAATAACAGAAAAAATCTAAAAACAAAAAATTAAGACAGGTGCAATTTTGAGGCTAAGGAAAGCAGGCAGCCCTGGCCTCCTGTCTGCAACTGGTGCTGAAAGGCTTTCCTCAGACATGCTCCTTTAATTCTATATTTCTCTATGAGGCTTCATTTTGGCCTTGCATTTATCTCTAAGTTAGAGCTAGAGCCCTTTCTGAGGTACAGACAAAGTCCATTTTTAGGTCATGAAGTGAAATACTGGTGAGGATAACAATAAAAAAGTTAAAATAATCTTCATACATGCTATATAGCAGGTCAATCTTTACTGCTTCTTTGCACCATTTTAATTGCTGGTATTTTTATGGAATGATGGTTTAACTATCTTTCCCAGTCTTAGCAAGGAACAGACAGGAATTTAGCTTTTAATCTGCTGAAATTGGTTCTTCTAGGTAACTGCTTGTATTTTTGACTCTAAAGTTTGTTCAGGTATCAAAATTTTAAAACCTTTTTCTTGGTCTCCTATGAGGCAATTTTAGGATTGTATTTCTAAAAACATTTAGGTTGGAAAATACCTTTAAAATAATTGAGTTGAACTGTTAACCCAGCATTGCCAAGTCTACCACTAAACCATGTCCCCAAGTGCCTCATCTACACATCCTTTAAATATCTGCAGGGATTGTGATTCAACCACTGCCCTGGACAGCATCTTGCAATGCTTGACAGCCCTTTTGGTGAAGAAATTTTTGTTAATATCCAATCTAAACCTCTGCTTCCATCTAAACTGAGGTAATTTTTTAATTTGTTGCCTAGGAGAAGAGATCAACCCCTGTCTCCTAGCGCAGGGGACAGGGTAACAAGCTCAACAACTGGTCTTACCATTAAAGAGGCAAAGAAAGCATTAATGACCTCAGCTTGTTCCTCATTCTTTGTCATGTGTTTTCTCCTGCATCCAACAAAGGATGGAGCTTCTCCTTAGCCCTACTTTTGCTTCTGATGTCTTTATAGAGGTGTTTTTTATTGTCTTTTATGGCAATAGCCAGATTAAGTTCTCATTGGGCTTTGGCCCTTCTACTTTTCTTCCTGCATAACCTCACAACATCATTGTAGTCATTCTGAGTCACCTGCTCCTTCTTCCAAAGGTCATAAAATCTAGTGTCTTGAGAGACTGGAATGCTATTTCACCATCATTATGGTCTGCATTACAGTTTCTACACCTGAATTAGTCTGTTAATATTTCCTGTTTTCAGATGAATGACATAACAAACTACTAATTCATTGTCTTGTTCATGGAGGATTTTCTTTTCTGTGTGTAAAAAAAACAACAAAAAAAAAGCCCTTTTAAAGAGCAGGTTGTTGTAAAAAGATTTATTTTTTCCCTTCCATCCTTCCTTTAGTTGTCAGTTACATTTGAGAATTATGATTATGAACGAAAAGGAACAAATTAATTTGCAGGGTGATTTTGTGTATTCATGGGCAAGCTGTTAAGACATGAACCAAAAATTAATCAAAGTTAGTAGAGAATTGTAATTGAGTTTCTCTTTTGTGCCATGAAGCAAAAAGTCTGTCTTCTATTATAATGAGCTGGTAATTAAGTTGATATTTGAGACTACATAAAAGGAGAATGGAGGGAAAAAACAGTCTTGCTCATGAATTATTTAATTTGACTGGAATAAAATAGCTTGTATTTATATAACAGTTGTCATGTTAAAACCAAATCTCAATACTGGGACTGAAAATGCTCAGAGACTTGTAGGAAGAGTAATCCAGTGAGCTTTGAAGGACAAGATCCGAGACTGCTCTAAAGAGCTGGGATGTATGTTCTGCATTTACTGGCTACTTGGGTAACAGGCTTGGACCCATGGTGCCCTGTTCCGCTGTAAAGTGCAGTCCTGTAATGCTGCTCTTGCCTGTAGTAGCATTTAAGTTTTGTAAGGCTGGCCAAGCAGAAGAAAGAGCACAAGATAGGGGAACTTCAAAATGAATTCACTGAGGTGGTGTAGACTTTGAATCTGCATTCATGGGTTGAGCAAGATGAAATGCACTGATGCGCACAGGCGGTAAAGGGGTGCTGCGAAGCCCTGCGTGCTGACACGTGCCAGCTGCGCGGGCAGGTTCGTGCTCCGGCCCCTGCACGGCATTACCTGTGGATTGAATTTGGCAATTCCATGTGTCTGGATAGGGTGATCCGCTGAGATGCTGCGGATTGGACAGACGTGGCAGAGTCCTTTGAAACCCAGAGGCCCTGTGAGGCCGGCAACACAGGGAAGCAGTGAGGTCAGCAAAACAAAATGAAGGCGTGGGAGGGTGTGACATTCAGACCCGAGTTAGATGAGCTTTGTGTCTAATCATAAAGGCTAATTGCCCTTAATGAGATGCTTGCAAGTGAAATACCTAGGTGTCCTGTGTTGCACAGCTAGTTTTTTTCCATTGGGCCCAGAAAATATTTCTAGAATTAAATGTAAAGGTAAAACTTAGCCAAAAGAAATAAGAGAGTTTTCTTTACAGGAGATACTTCTGACCTGCTGCTATCAAGCTGTTTTAATGCAGAAAGATCAGGAGCCTTCTCTTGTTTCACAAGTATATTCTTGAAGCTAGCCCAATGTAGGTTTTTTTTCCTTCATGTACAGTGCTTTGGAGATTTTTTAAAGTTTTAAATGGAGCTTAGTTTTTCCTTGGATTTGATTTGAAGCTGTTTTCTGAGTGTAATTTGACTTCAGAATGTTTTCCCTTAATGCAGGCGGCAGTGCTCCTTACTGCCTGTAAGAAACAACTGCAGCATATCTACAAAGTTTTTTATTTCTTTTATTTTAGGTCTTAAGCATCCAAGTGAAGTGTTACCATGAAATCATTACTATTGGTTACAGAGTCTACCACTCATATGATTTACCATGGTTTAGATCCCTCAGCTGGTGAGTAGCAACCCAGAACATCAATAAGCCAGGATGTGATACTTAAATCATCTCCTTCCTCACCTGTTTTGGTGGAATGACAGCTTTGTGGGTCATATGCAGACATAAAACTTGACTTATGTCTCTAATACAGAATTTTGCAGTTGTATTCCCCCTGTGAACTTGGACAAATCAGTTGGCATTTTAATACTTATTTTTTTAACTTGTTATAAATAAATCCTTGTTTGTTTGTTTTGTTTTTAAGAATCGCATTTAACAGATACTGTCTTATTAAAATAACTGTTAGATGTTGCATATTGCAGGTACTTTTTGCTGTGTGTGAACTACTTCTTCTATGGAGAGACTGTAGCTGATTACTTTGCTACATTTGTGCAAAGAAGAGAACAGCTGCAATTCCTCATTCGTTACCACAGATTTATATCTTTTGCACTCTATTTAACAGGTAAGTGCAGGAAATCACAAAAATGAAAGAACTTAGTGCTGCATTTACTCATTTAATTTCAAAAATATTAATTTTTCCCCATAATAATTTAAAATATTAGTTGTTCCCCAACATTATGCACTTCCAGTTTCTTTTTCCTCTTAATACTTGAGGAAATTGAACGCTTTTCCTGTGAAAAGATGAGTACAAATTTTGCATTCACTGAGAAGAAGAAAGCAGCCTAAACAAGGGGATGATCTTGAGACAGTTGAGATAATAGTGCTCAAAATAGGTTGGCAAGCATTAATTTTGATTGCTGAAGAACTGGTGCTATTTTGGCAGGCTGTAGAGATTACTTCTGTGTGTAATTGCTGTACTGGGTTGATTCTTTACTGTGTAAGTGTTCTCCTAGGTCTCCAGTAATAGGATTTACTAATATATTTTCTAACTGATTAGTCAAAATGCCTGAGTCTTAATTTTGTCTGCAAGATATTCAGATACTTTCCTCATGGAAAAATTTCCTCCCTGTCCAAATAAAAACTTTTAAAAAGGCTTTTTTTCTAGGAACATGAGACACAAGTTGGTACTTTTTTGGGGTATTGCTTTGTGAATGTGAAAATATGTTTTTTCAGCAATGCAGTGTAGCATTAAATTAGCCGAAGACTCAGATTGGTCTAAGGGACAGGGGCCTGCTATGCTACAAATATTTCTAAAGTATACTGAGAAATCTGATCTTTGTGATGATCTGTCAGTTTTTCTTTTGTTGTTGTTTTTTTTTTTTTTTTTCTTAAACCAAATAGAAATTCTGCTCAGTGCTTAGATCACAAACTTGAAACCAGCTTTGCAGAACTTGACCTTTTTCAACTGGCTTTGGCTTGGGGAAACTAGCTTAAATAATGCCTTGTGAGTCGGTGAGGGGAGACATGAGACAAGCCAAGCATGAGCAAAAGGAGGAGGCAGAGCATAGCAGAGCCCCCTGGCGTTGGCATTGTGAGGTCACTTAGGGGCTATCCCCAGGATTCAGGGTCTTTTGAGGGCCTCTGGCACCCTGTTGGTGCAGGAAGTTGCCATAGGAGAGATGGAGCACTCAGCCACCATTCTTTTTGGTCAACTGAATTCTCAAACATCTGTGCTTCACACTTGCATCGCCTGCAGTCATATGCCTGTCTGGGGGAAAGGGGCAAGTTGGTCTTTTCCTTTCATTTATTTCTGTTAATTATTCAAAACTAGTTTGTTGATCTGGCTTTCAAGTGGTTTTTAAAAGAGATCATCACTCTAATGTTGGCTAAAACTTGATGTCCACAATGTGACCTTGTGTGTGCCTAGAGGGTTGTTCTTTACTGATGGTTTACTATGGATGTTCTTTACTGATGCTAGCTAAAGCATAGTTCTTTACTATGTTAACTGAATGATAGTCTTGTATGAGAATAACTCTATATGTTCTTTGAATATAAGCCAACACTTCTAGCAGCAGAGGGATTAAAAACTGCTTCAAACTGGTATATCACGGTTCAGTGTCATTAAATATAAGATGGTACAAACTGCACTTGCTTTGTTTTACAGGATTCTGCATGTTTGTTTTGAGTTTAGTGAAGAAACATTATCGTCTGCAGTTTTACATGGTGTGTATTACCCACTTTGCTGTGCTCATTCACGTTACGAATGCCACTAGAAACAGTCATGTCCACATGCTCATAAAATAGTTCAGAAGAGCGGTGTGGAAAGTGTACTTAAATTGAGAGTAGCATGAAATCAAGTCATGCTGGACTGTATCTGTTCACCTTCCAGACGATGATTGTTATATCCCAGGATGTGGCCACTCGGTCAGTACAAGCTGTCCTTGGTGAGGCCTTGTGCATGTCCAACATGATATGTTTCCCTTAGTGACAGGCTGATATGAAAGAGGTTGTTGGAGAAGGGGGATGCATCTCCCTGACGGGTCTGAAGCCAAACAGTACAGCATTGTGTGGAAAATGGTTCTTGTGAGTCAAATGTTGCTTTCTAGAGGCCCCACTGAAGTACCATGAAGGGTCTTGATCTTAACCCCTATGTGAAATATTTATTCTGTGACATTTCACAGCTGTTCTGGTCTTTTGCTCTGCAGTGTCTCAATAGATCATTGATGTATTAAAAGAAACCAGCATTCTCATCTCTCATATTTGTCCACCTAATTGTCAACATAGTAGCTAAGCAACAGCATGAACCTTTTTCTTATGTGTATCTTATACATTGAAAACTAATTCTGTAACATTACAGGTTAAAACCAAAGCAAACACCCCACTGACAACGCCCCACCTCCCACATCTATGTAGGAATGATTAGAAATCACAGGGAAACAGCAGTGCAGTACAAATCCTGTCTTGAAAGAACTTGAGCAATCAGGGCATTGCACAATTTAAAGATTTCCTAAAGCTCTGGTAATGCAGTTAACCCTTCTGTTTCTGCACTGCTTTAGGTAGCATTTTACCATTGAGGACCCCCAGTTCTAGACCAGGACTTAACTGAGCCTTATAATAACATGTAAAATAATTTTTTACTCAAAATAATATACCCTGTTTGTAGGAGAGTTTACCTGACAGTGAGATGCAGTTTTTTTAGCCTTTCTCTTCTAATCTGAAAAAAAAAAAAACCTTCCTCATCTTCAGATTGGCACAACCTAAATATATTAACTTGCCATGATTTTTTTCCTTTTTCGTCTTCTGGAAAGAAGGTGAAAATGTGTAGTGTCAGTTACATGACTTGGCGTCTTCCCAGAAAACATGAAAATGTGGCTACCCAGGAATTGTAACAAAAAGGAATGAAGCTATATATCTACTGTGTGGCAACACAGTGTTTAGGAGGAAAAGGAGAGTCTATCCCATCCCTGGAAGTGTCCAAAGCCAAGCTGGATGGGGCCCTGAGCAACCCGATGTAGTGGAAGGTGTCCCTGCCTGTGGTGAGGAGATTGGAACTATGTGATCTTTAAGGTCCTTTCCAACCAAACAGCTCCATTATTCTAGTAGCGTAGGCATTTGGGTTTAGGTGGTGTTCCAATGTCACTGTAGGAACACTAAAAACTTTGCTGCAGAGCTGCGTTAATTAACCAGCAGGTAATCTTTCCAGTAACCTTCTGTAATTTCTTGTAGCCTCCCCCCCACCCCCACCCTACCTACCCCTCCCCACACACTTTTTAAGGCTTCTCAAGTTGTCCTGTCTGGAAGTAGAGTCTGGCTGCCATATGTAAACACATGTGATAAGAGAATTAAAGAAGTAGGATATTTTGAGTGTAAATGGCTCAGACATTTAGAGTGCTTAAGTTTGGTATATCATGAGAAAACTACCAGTTCTTGATTTAAAAGTGTTTGGAAAAGAAAATTTATTGCAGAATCTTTACTGGTAACCTGTTAGGAAACCACTTTATTGTACACTGGCTCTACAGATTAAACACCAAGTACATACAGTTGTACTGAACTAAATGATTGTTTAAATGACCATGCCCTTAAAAACAAACACTTCATTTTTTGCCAATCCTGGGAATTTTCATGTTTCATAAGTGTATTCTGTTATGAGTGAGATCCACATATGTGTAACAGTACTCTTTCATGAGTAGTTCCTTGCCATTTTATTGTTACAGTTCTAACATGTCTGTTATATGTATATACAGGATATCACATTGCTCAAACTTCTTTGCTGCTTTCATGCCAGAGGTGTATGTCTTATTAAATCAGGTGTTAAAACTGCATGTTAAAAAATTCTGGGTGGAGGTAAGTGATGAAGAGACCTGCTGAAGTTTCAGAACTTGCTTCAGAAAGCCAGCTCACTTGTGATATACTGTATGCACACATCTCTTGCATTATCACTAGAACTGGTCTTCCCAGGGAGCTCCTCAGTAGCTCCTGTAGCTGATGTGCCAGGATTTATGGAGGTCTATGGGTCGGTGTTTTCACTAACTGTTGTGTTGTTGCATTGTTAACAGTTCGCATGGACTCATGTCACTTTGCTGATCACTGTAACTCAATCTCATCTTGTCATCCAAAATCTCTTTGAAGGCATGATCTGGTAAGGGGACAGTAACAAACTGATTTGTACCTCTATTGTATTGAAAGGTTGGTTCTTTTGCATAGATCTGGTTAGGGAATAATTGTGGGAACAGTTAAGCAGGACAAATTATAGGAGTATTAATGTCTAATTGGAAGGGAAATCAGAGGAGTTGGGAGTGGAGGTAAAGCATACAGGAGAGGAAGCAGAAACCTCTTTCTCAAGATTGACAGAAACGAGTCTGATAGTTTTGAACAATCACTTCATTTACTTGCGGGGAATAGGATTGATTGCATGCTAGGTCAAATAGTTTCCACAGAAACAATGAATATCCAGCAATTCTTTTGCAATTACTTGGGAGCTTCGAGTTGCTCAGAGCTACTGAAGTTGGAACATTTAATTTGAAGTCCCCAATCTGGCCATGTTCCCTGTAGCCTGTCCTGTACAAATAAATTCAGAGTACTTAAAATATTTTAAGAGTTTTAATCTTGGTTATGGTTGGGCAACATTTGTGCCCCATTTTCAGTAATACATTAAATTTTGGCAATGCAGTTAAACTTGATTATGTAAAGCCACTCCTCAGAAAGCGGGTGTGTTTTCCTACCCCTTCTTCAGGGACAAGGTAAATTTCAAGTTGAGAAAGAAGGAAGAAGCATGTGGAAGATGGTTTGTGTTCTTCCAAGGACATAATGCTGTATGTTCTCCTCTTCCTGATATATGTACATCTGTAGAGATTATTGCAGACAAGGCACACTTACAGTCAGAAAGAAAGCCCAAAGCCTTTGACAAAGTTTCTATATACAAATACTTTTCATAGTGATTATGTTCATGTGTCAAAAACTGAACCTAGTTGCTTTGCTAGCCTACTATTTCTTATTGCCACTCTTGCTAGACAATTCAGCAGGAGATCAAAAAGTATGACTTTTAGCTTATTAATACATCGCTGCTTTGAAAAGGAGGGGAAAAAAAACAGAGCTTAATAGACTTGCATAACAACTTCAGATGCAGTCTGCATGCAAAGAGTACTTAAAAAGCTGGTCCAAATTGACGAGAGGGGGGAAAAAATAAGGAAAGCTATTTTTTAAAAATTTAGCTGTCATTTAAACTTTTTGAGTAATTTGCTTGTTTTGATATTACCAAAAACATTAACATGTTTATAACTTTTGATTTCCTCTTACCTGTGGTACCAGTCTTTAAGCCTCATAGGAAAAAGCCAGCCTGTTCATGTTTTAAGCTCATGCACCAAAATAACACTTTAACTTGAACTAACATGAATCTGTTATGATCTAGTTTGCCTGAAGACTAAAACCAGTATAGCTAAGTGTGGTTTTCATGGGGGAACAACGCGAACACATTGAGACATAATTCCTTCCAAATACTGCAGAAAAATTTCCCAGAAAGAAATCTGGCTCTTTCAGTTTTTGTCTGGTGTTTAGGTTCAGGCAGTTTTTCTCTGTGAAACTTTTAATGTCTTTCTCTAGGTTTCTAGTTCCAATTTCAAGTGTTATATGCAATGACATTACCGCTTATATTTTTGGATTCTTCTTTGGCAGAACTCCATTAATTAAGGTAGGTGCTTAGCCACTTCCTTGCTAACAAGCTTTTATAATTTATATCCATTTTGTTACTTGTTCAAAAACATGTTAATGGAAAAAAATACTTTACACTGTACTGCATGATTCACATCTTTGCTAAAAAAGCCCAAACTGACTATCCTGTTCTTGAAAATTTGTATATGGGAAACTGGGATTAATGTGAATGTGATATTGGCATTACAGGATAATACAGATTGAGCCTATTGCATCATCATTTATAATTGCATTATTTTTGAATTTCAGATGCAGGTTTGGCTGCATACTTACTGAACAGAAACTTTTTTGAAATAAGCCACTAGGTCATATATACCTGCTCTTCTTGTTGACTGAGAAGGGCTCAAGCATGAATCTTCCTATTCTGGTAGAATATGCAAGACCCCACAGAAAGCCATGAATTATTTTCATGATGTCGCCATGTTAACTTTCGAGGATTTAGTTGGTTCTGATACTTAAATGCTCTTAAATTGAAAATGTGATAGGATTTGGTGACAGCTTGGCACACTGGTCTCTCTAGTTATTTGCTGTATTAGTTATCCAGTCTGTCTACAGAAAGCTGGTCCCTCCTGAGGGGCATCCCCAGCAGTGGTTGTGTCACACACAGGTTTCTGGCACTGTCTAAATGGGCACTTGCTTGCAGAGCTCTCCAACAGAGCTGAGGTGTGATCATGCAGGTCTCCCAGTCTTTTGCTTGACGGGAGTTCAGCTGCTTAATCTGGGTCAGATGCAGCCAGAGGCCAGCAGCAACCTCCAGACAGCAACAGCAGATGGGATGGGAACTCTCCCTTCCCTCAAACTGGCCACTGGCACCCACCAAAGTGTGGCTTTTCCCCACCTTGCCTGGAACAGGTTGTGGCCATACTCTTCTATTTATCACATTCAGTGGCTGCAGCTGCTGATATTCAGTATTTCACACAAACCTTTGAAAAGCAAAGTAAGAGGTTAATTTCACAAACAAGATCAAGAAATACAGTAAAAAAGGGTGCAATGGTTTAACTGATGGACTAACACTATCTCTTTTGTGCCTAGCTGTCTCCCAAGAAGACCTGGGAAGGGTTCATTGGAGGCTTCTTTTCCACTGTTGTATTTGGATTTATTGTAAGTAAGCACAGGACACTTATAGAACCAATGAATGGTCGTGTTTGGAAGGGACCTTTAAGATCATCTCATTACAATTCCCCTTCCATGGACAGAAATACCTTCCACTACCCTAGATTGCTCAGAGCCCATCTAACCTGGTCTTTGAACACTTCCAGGCACATGGGAATTTCCTTGTATAGAATCAGTCTTCATATTTTTACTTGAAATAACCAAATTTATCACTAATTTTATCTCAAACTCCTGAAAGCCTCAGGGTTAGGGTGTTTTTTTTGCCTAGAGAATTCTGCCAATTCATAACTAGCTGGAAAGGGTAGGCAAGGTTTTAACTTCTACTGAAGAGATGATATTGACCATTTTCTGCCATTTCTGTTACAGTGTCTGGAATAATTTTATCTATTAGTTGCATCCCTATTTTGAAATTGAAGTTTATCAATAGCATTATTTATGCCTGTGAAGTAGTCTTTCTCTCTTACATGCTTTATAATGATATTTCTCCTGGAAAACAATTTACTCAAATGATATGCACAGATGATAATACCAGCATAATTGTTGTGATAAGTAATTTGTCACTAAGTTCAGCAGAACTCATAACAGCCAAACATAGTAGAGGAGATATTCAAGTTTTAATGGATAAGTGGACTGCAAAAAAATTATGAGTGGATGACATTCTCTGATTTTATAATGCAGAAGATAACTACATAGAAATCTGAGAGATAGAAAAAGGAAAATAATTTGGGAAATCATCACTAAGCTCATGGAACATCTGCCTTTATTGAGGCATTCTCTAGTTTAAGCAGGCTGATTTTTCTCCATTCTGTGTTTATTGGAAAGATTTTTATTACCCTGAGGTTGTGCTGATAAAGCCATTTACTATGTTTTTTGAGTGCAATAACAAATGCCTAATTTTAGGAGTTCTTGTTTTGCTTTTCAGTTTTCCTATTTTTTGGCTCAACATCAATACTTTGTCTGCCCTGTGGAATACAACAGTGAAACCAACAGATTTGTGACAGAGTGTGAACCTTCAGAGCTCTTCCAAATGAAGAAGTACTCTGTGCCACCATTGTTTCAGGCTGTGTTGGGATGGGTAAGAGAAAAAAAACAGGCTTTGGTTAAAAATCAAATAATGCTTCCCAGCTTAAATGGGTTTCCAAATCATTTTAGAAGGGTATCTGAATGCTGGTAAAGCTTAACCTTAAGAACTGAATCAATACTATGAGCCCTCCATAGCTCATATAGGGGATGTGGTCACCCAATCAGAATCACCTCTGGAGTCACCTGAGGGAACCTGCCTGTGTTCTTGAGGGCTGTGTTCTCTTCGTGCTGCATGTGGATGCCACTTAAGCATTTTGCAAACTTATTTTTGAAGAGCAGCCTTTGAATTTTTTGTGGGAAGTGGACAAAGGTTTGTTATGGCCTGAATTATTTGCAAGCTGAAGTAAGCCTGTAGAACTTCATTCTCTTTTCAGCTAGTGTGTAACTGCTGTTAGGATTGGCATTTTACTCTTTTCACTACACAGAATCCTGTGTGCTAGTGCCATTACTTCCAGGCTGTGTGAAAAAGTACTACCAGCAATAGTTACGTGTAATGTACTCTCCAAACTCTTTAAATATGTAAGCTAAAAATGCCTACAATCAAATGTATTGAAACACAGTGTTAATTATTTTTCTTGTAGGAAACGGTGAATATGTACCCCTTTCAGATGCACAGCTTTGCACTGTCAACATTTGCCTCATTAATTGGGCCATTTGGAGGATTCTTTGCTAGTGGATTTAAAAGAGCATTCAAAATCAAGGTAGGTAATGAATCCTGCAAGTCTCTAAGCTTTCTTTTGTTTTTGGATTAGATAAATTGGTGGGTTAGGAGTTAAAAGTTTTTTAAATCCTTCATTGTAGTTATGTTTCTACTAAGTTGCAACAATGTTTTGGCTGGTTTTTAGTATCAGAAGCAGGACTTAGTTTTATCAGATGTGTGTGTGTGCGTGATATTCTTCAAACTTTGCCTAGTCAGCATGTGACTTCAATGCTGGAAATCTAAGGATAATTTGGTTACATAGTTTGGATGATAATTGCTCTTCCAAATCATGCTGCAGAAGTGGTTTAGACAAGCAAGATGTGAGATATTATACTTGACATGAAGGGCAATCTGTAGACACCTCAGAAGTGCTGACAGTGGTTTACCCTTCAGATTTTGGCTGGCTGATTTTTACCAGTGGCGTTGGTGTCACAGGCAGATGCTGGTGTGTCAGGCTCACCAAAGCATGAGATGTTTGGCTACCTTTGCCAAACATCTGCCTGGTAACAGGAGTGTGTACTGGCAAATTATATGACCTGCTACCCTCTGTTTATTGCAAGGTGTGCGCTGTCGCTTGTGGCAATGCTGTCCTTGGCTGGTATTAAATGGCAGCAGGAGTATGGCAAGAGGGCAGCCCCAAATTTCTCCCGACCTTCTTTATGTCTTGGTAGGACTGCTGTAATTCTTACCCTCTTGCTTGTTGTTGTTCATGTTGTTGTTCTGTATGTCCACCAAGCTGGCATGTGCTTTGCACAGAAGTGTGTAAACCTCTCTGCTTGTGCTGAACTCCTGTACATGTGCTTGTACTTAGCCCTCTTTCTCATGCTGATCCCAGCAGCTTGCCCAGCACTTTGCTGGCCACAGCACTCTTGTACAGTCACACAGCAAAAGACTGTTTGTGTGAAGAAGGAATTTGGGATGAAAAAAATGCTGCTGAAAAGCAGCACTCTATGCTTAAAGTAGAACATTAAAAAGTAGATTCATTTTAAAACTTCTGGGCCCCAAAGTGATGACTTAAGGACTGTCAGAAGTCAGGGATATTGTGGAATTGCTGCTGAAGGCAGTGCACTCCATGCCTGCCCCACACCGGGCAGGACTAGTTAAACCTGCTGGCAGTAACCCCACATGACTAAGGTCAGGGTTTTCACTCAGAGAGGACATGAGTGAGTGTGGCTGACAGAAAGGATGTCTGAAGGGATTTTGATTGATAAAGCTGTTCTATAGTCAAGCTAGGTAACACAAAGGTAGTGCATCAAGCTTTGTTTGCATCAGAAATAGTTTTTTTTTTTAAGTAAGTGATCATTTAAGTAGTGATCATTTTTTCACAGTATGTTTTTTTTATTCTGTTAGATAAATTTATATTGCTTGCACATATTATGTTTTTTAACTATGGTAGAGGATAAAGCAAAAAAGGTCTTAAAGAGGAGAATGATATTCTGCAGAAGCAAGAAACAACAGCCAGCAGCTTAAGAGGTTTGCTACAAAATGACGTGTGTGTAGGCACACAAGTGTTCTCAGTACTGGCATACCTGCACCTGACCTACTACTGTCCTCTTATGCCAAACTGTGGACAAATTGCTGCTTCTCTTCTTTTTCTTCTCACCCCTTGGCTTGCCTTTGCAGTTAAAAACTCTTTTAGCAAAGGAGCCTCTTGCTAACTTTTGGCTCCAGGCAGTGAAACCATGGCTTACTTGCAGCCCTAACGTGCTGCTGCCAAGTGATAACATCATATGTCTGTTTTATGGGAACCACTGACCATCTTTTCTTTTCTTCTTTCCCCTTCTTGTCCTTCACACCCAAAAGGATTTTGCAGACACAATCCCCGGGCATGGTGGGATAATGGATCGCTTTGATTGCCAGTACTTGATGGCCACTTTTGTTCATGTCTATATCACCAGTTTCATAAGGTATGGACTTGTTACAATATTAACTACAGAAGCATGCACAGGAGCTGTGTCATAATGAATGCATAGGAGTTATGTTAGAATAGCAGAGATTGCAGGTTGCTAAATAGGATTTATCCAGTCACTTCAAATACAGGACTATTAAGAAAACAATGTCCCTGCCTAGGATTTGTGTCAGGTTCAAACTATGCCTGAATGTTTCTGTGACTGCTGTTGAAGGTAACCTGTGTACCTGAAATACAAGAAAGTTTTGTGTAGCAGCCTATCAGAAGTTTTACTAGAATTTACTGATTACAGAGAGGTGTAGGATGGGGTTTCAGGCAGGAGGGTTGTGCAGCATCTCTACTGCACAGAGCAGCTTTCCCTGTGTGGTTCCTAAAGAAGGAAGTAGGTTTGAGAGACCACAGTTGTTCCCATGAGTTTCAATATTTCTCAGTTTCTTGGCTTGGGATTTTCTGTTAAATATGAAAATGCTATAGTTCAAGAAAGGAGACAACTTCCTAAAATATTGCTCATCTTCCCTGAACCACACCATCACTTTCAAGATGAAATAATGGGAATCACAATTCTCTTATAAACAGACATTTTAGTTGCTGAGGCAGGGGTGGTTCAAGGGGCTAAATCAAGACATGCCCTTAGTTTCGTAAATGCATATGGTTAAATAATTATTAGATACCTTATCAGCAACAGATTCTTTGCCTTATATTTGGTTCATCTTAGAAGTAGATTTTAAGTGGCTAGCTAAAAACGAGTCTGATATTTAGAAAACCTTGGTTTAATTTGCAGTTTTCTTTACTGATTTGGCCAATTTCCCATTTAGTTCAGTAGTACATAGCTTATCTGGCAGGCAACAGATACTAAATAAAGATCTGCTAATAAAAAAATTGATGACAATGTTAAAAGATGAATCAAGGAATCTTACTTGTCATAAGCCTTCTTAATATCCCCATTTGACTGCAAATAGAAATGCTTTTTAGTTTCTGTTTATATTTAGCTAAGAGTATGCTGGCCTGTGCATCCTGAGGAGACAGACTGGGAGAAATCTGTAATTGGTGTCCTCAAGAAAGGGAAGGCATTGCTTGGGTAGCAAGAAAAAATCTAAAAGACTCATTAGAGCTGAGGTCACAAAAAAAAATTATTTTATTCTTTTTTTCATTGACAGGGGTCCAAATCCCAGCAAATTACTGAAACAGCTGTTGATACTTCAGCCTGAACAACAATTAAGTGTGTATAAAACCCTGAAATCTCACCTCGTTGAAAAAGGGATTTTGCAGCCATCTCTAAGAGGGTAGCTTGTCAAAACAGAGGACTAGAAGAAAACTCCATATACCAGAAGCCTGTGGAAAAACATTGCAAAAATGCACATCAATAATGGCTAAAGGAAGAGTAGTTTCTAGTCTGGAAGAAGTGAATATTTCCTGAAATGAATGTGTATGCTATGACTTCCTACTAGCACACTAAAGATTTCTTACTCCTAAAATAATTCAAATGCTTAGAAAATAATGGTACACATGCTGTGTATTTTAGTTCCTGAGATGGATGGGAGCAGTTGTTCTTCAGCACTCAGCCTAACAGTCTTTGTATTTAAGAAAAAAAATTATGAAATTCACTCTAAGTTTCTAATGAATTATTTAAAGCTGTATATCTTAGCAATACCTTTTTGGTCTCCAATGGTTAATGAAGTGTAAACACATCAGGGAGGCAGTAACTTCTGTATAGGCTGTTGCTGAAATTATTATTGGCCAGAAAACACTTGTTAGCCTGGTCAAAGAAGTAGTTCAAGCCTGCTGTATCATACTACCTGTATTTACTTAGTTGTTATGAAGATTAAACCTAGCTCTGTTTTTAATTTAACAGCTTTCCTATTAAACCATTTCATGCTTTCAAGAGAAAAGGACATTCATGGAAATACAGCTGGGCATTGAAATACAGTTGGATAGTTTGGACTGTGGAGCTGCTTTTTTTTGTTGTTGTTAACATTACACATCATACACAAGTGTGTACCTCCAGGAGTAGAGATTACCTGAGCAAACAGAATTATTCAGCCCAATAAACAGATCAGGGAGAATCTAAAGCTTAAGTCCCTAGTTTCCATGGCCAGGTCATTGTCTGAAGACAGTAATTCAAGCCTTATTCCCTGTGCCTCCTAACTGCTTTGTAGAATTGGGATATTTCTTTCCTTTTAAAAGCACTTTGAGGTCCTGAGTAAAAAGTGAGGTTTAAGTGTGTTACTCAGTGAAGGCAGAAACTTTTATCTCATGAATGTGCACAGTGCAAGATAGGATGCGTGGTTCTTCTGCTGTGTGTTATTTATTAAGAAGATCCTCAAGCAAGCTTGGGTAACCACAGAGGGGTTTGAATGGAGAATTTTTATAGAAAGCAGCTATTCTCTAGACTTAGTGGGATATATGAGGAGAATTAATGCTCTATTATTCTCAATCCTAGTTGTTTTACAACTTTTTTCATCATGTAACATGTCTTGATGCAAATAAAAATATGACCTTTTTTTGAAATGACAAAAATTACTGCTGTACAAACAGAAAGCACAAATGCCAATTTTGTTTTCATATACTGTAAATTGATACAATTTCATTTTTCCAACTAACTGTAAATAAGTTTCTCCACATACAGATGCTGTATCTATGTGTGTGTATATAAATTATTAGAAGATGTATGTATATATATTAAAGATTAAAATTTAAATGGTTGGTGCTACTTGAGGATACAACCATGGAGAAAATCACTTGGGTGAATGATAAGATGTATAAGTAGAATTCAAACTGCTTTATATTGAACAGCACGTAGCTGAGACCACTGTGTGTTCTGTTTTGCACCTGGACTTGTACAGCTTGTGTATGGAAAGGCAGCCCCTTGTACATTCAACAAAATCCAGTTCTAAAGTAATTCCTGTTGATGTCAAATATTGACAGGATTTAAATTATGTCTGACTTGGAGATTGCAGTACTGTACTGAAGGAACACTCCAAGAGGTGAAAAACATCACCAGCTGCTTGTCCATCAGCTCTGCAAACTTGGCTTATTAGTTGGAGGGGACTGAAGTTCAGCCCTCACTCCGGATAGAGCATAACCTGAAGTTAAAAGGTATCACAGCTACCTTTGGAAAGGTGATTTAAAAAGAAGGGAAGAGAAAATGTGAAGGAAACTAAAGTAGAGTATCTTCAAAACTAGCTTCTAGATGAGGCTTTGGTTATGTATGGGACTCTGATATATGTTATGATAAAATGCAGCCATACTGGAGCTAGTATATCTTTATCCTGGGTATTAAAAAAAAAATCTAAATATTTAAAAATTATATAGAGATTATATATGTAAAAGGATAATTGTTACTTCAGAAACTTGAAATTTTTAGTGTAATTTTATAGCATGTACAATAAGGAAGTTAAAATATATTTTAGTATTTAATACAACAGAGCATTTGAAATTAATTGCTGTCTGTGTGCACAATAGAAAATTCAACACTGCAATTCTGCTTTTCAGTGTTAACATGAAGATGGGATCACCTGTGAACTCACTCATCAATTTTCTAGGTAGAGTAATAGCTTCCTTCTGGTTTAGGCTTGGTGTAAATATGACTTAGCAGGATCTGTTACTGTGAAGTGACATCCATGCTTGGTTACTATAAAGAGAATTTACCACACTGGCTACTTCTGTTAGTTCAAGCATTGCAGCACGATCAACAAGGAAGTTAACTTTTTACACCAGTGATTCTTTTCACTTGCACTTTTGTCCCAAGTGTCTATAATTACCTGCTGACCAAAAAAGAAAAATGTATATTCTGTAAATATTGTAAATGGTATGAGCATTTAATGTCAGTTTTAGTCTGACTGTTTCAATCTTTCATTGAAGCAGGTGTTGTAAAAAAAATAAAATTGGGACAGAAGTCCTCCTGTCTTTTATTTCCTAAAGCATGTATCATGGGTGGAATTTTTCTTAACAAGAATTTATATTCCTTTGATTCCTTACATTTGTGTACTTAATAGAAAGTCTGCTATTAATTTCCAACCTTTTGTCCCTCCAGACTTCAGACCATCCGTATCTGTTGCTGAAAATTGTACAATGTGCCTCATGTCCAAAGATATGCAAGCTTGTCATCTTTTCCTAAAGGTGCTCACTCCAACTATACTGATATAGACCTATCACTATTCACTATTTGTGGTGCTGATGGGGTGGCAGCTGGCAGCTACCTCTCCCTGCTTTACTGTTCCTTCCCTTTTAAGTCTTGGATTTGAGGCCCTTCACCTCCTCTAGCCTCAAACAAGCCAGGTAAAAAAATGCATCTTATTTCTAAATTACACAGAATGTAATATCTGTTAAACACTCACCCTCAGCCAACTGGATGTGTGCTGGGCACCTCCTTGGGTTTTAGGAAACTTATGAATAAGCATAGAGCTTTCCTGTGGTCTGTGTCTGCTTCCTAATGGTCTTCTGAGGAAAGCAAGGGGAAAATTAGCGGTGAGTTTTCTCCTGCTAGATAGATAATGTTTGGGGCTGTTACTCACACAGAATCCTTTTGTCTAGCTGGTACTACTACCTAAGTTGAAATTTCCCTTTATCTTGCAAGTAGTTTCCCAATTATAAAATGGATATTCAGTTCCTTGTTTAGCAATTTCAAATTGCATGAACTTTAGCGTGAGTCCTGTATCTGACAGGATGCCAGAAACAGGTAGGAATGTGTCACCCATAAACACACACCAAATTTAGGTCGGAAAATACCCTCAACATGATCGAGCCTAGCCATTAGCCCAGCACCCCAAGTCCTCCATTAATGTACAGCTGAGTACTACAGGCATTGGGATTTGTTCATTGGATGCATACTTCACCCTGACTTCTCAACACTCATGTTTGTTCCTTGGTGAATTAAAGGGACACGTTTTGATCCCTAAAGGAACAGGTGACAAAGATTGGTATGATAAGGATTTTGTTAGCATACACATGCCCTTTGCAAGTGATTGTGTAAAGGCAACATATTTTCACAGGGAAGTCAAGGTTTGGCCCTCTTTAATTGCCACCAAGTGACTTGCACTTGTCTGTGTCAAGGTGCAATAGAAGCAATTTGCTTCCTCAAGCGGGTGCTGCTCCCATGTGAAGTGACTGGGCCAGTTGTCCCCAGCTCAGCAGGAGCTTGAGTTTTGAGCTAGTCGCATGCAGTTTTCAGAGCAAGAGGCTGGATTTTCACTTCTACTGTTGGGACCCTGCTCTTTGATTGCAGGAAGTGAAATCTGCTATCTGGCAAATATCATGCACACCTCTAAAGAAAACATATTGAGAGCTCTTATTGCCCAGTAGTGGCTTATATTACCTAACTGGGGCTTATCATTGGAGGTTGTATGTACTTGAAGGGTGTGTATAGCTCTGCATACTTTGACCTTGTTTCTGATGTGACAAACTGATACAAGCATAGGCTGTTCCAGGATGGAGCAAGCTCTGCCAGACTCCATGTTGTGTCATGTCCAGCTGCACAAAACAAGTTTCTGACTTCAGATGGAAGCAAACTTACAAGATCATGTCTGTTGGTTCAGCTGGTCCCATGGACACCAAGGATGAGCCAGCCACATCCTTGAGTCAAGTGTTGTCCAAGTGAGGGCAAGCCTGTCCCAGCCATCACAGAGAGCAGTACTGGCCAGGCTAGCTCAGTGCCACCACACCCACAAGCACTGGCCATGCACCACCCACTCCTTCCTGGGAAGAGTCCCCGGTGCCTGGAGTGCAGGCAGGAGCTTGTCTGATGTCCACACAGCCCCTTTGTGACAGATCTCCCCTGTCCCTGGCATGGAGGCAACAGTCCCTGTTCAGGAGAGTACTCAGGGCTGTGTGCAGAGCATTCTTTGGCAACCTCCGGTGAGTGCCCTGCTCCCAGCGCCAGACAGGTGCCTGGAGATGGCTGCTCTGAGCCTCAGCAGTGTCCTCTGAGAGAGTGACACGGGGAAACACAGCAGGGATGGATGCAGGGCCAGTGCCTCAGGCATCTGGCTGTCCCCAGGCCATCCTGCTGCCAGACTGTTCTTGGCCACGTCTTTGTGATTCCTCTTCAGACACACTATAATTAGATCTGTTTTATCTGTTTTACAACACATATTTTGCAAATAGACTGTGTTTTATATGTATTTGGGTATAATACGTTATAATATTTCTTAAAAAAACCTGTCAGTTTAGCCCAATTACCTGAGTTATGTGCATAAAAAATATTGATTCAAAACCAAAAATAATGGTTTTATATGGTCTCTTTTCTCTTCCATTAAACACCTGCACTGGGAATAGAATCAGGTGCCAGGGCTTTGTGATGAGGGGCTGCAGCGTGCCCAGAGACCACTGTAACACCGCAGGGCCCCGCTCCGGCTGTGGGGGGATTGAAGGAGCGCAGAGCCCTGGGGTGCCCGCTCTCAGGAGAGCACTTCCCACAGGAGGCTGCATCTCCCCTGGGGCCCCTGGCAGCTCTGCAGCAGAGTGTCAAAGACAGACATGGAGAGCCGTGCAAAGAATGCCAGCTCCCAGACGCACAGGCCTCTGCTGAGCCTGGACTGGATGCGCCAGGTGAGGGACGGGGCAGGAGGGACAGGCCGGTCGTGGGGCTGCATGGAGCTGCCTGGGGGCTCGGGGCAGGGTTTGCTGGCACTGTGAGGGATGCTGTGCCAAGGCAGCTGCCTCCATCCCACTCTTCCTCCTCCTCATGGTCTTGCTTCCCAAGGGTGCGTCACAAGTAGCCAGAGGCAGCGCCTCCGGAGAGCCAGGCCCAGGCCTTGTCCCTCCATGGGGACAGGCTCCTCCGCCCACAGAGCTCTCAGGATGGAGGGGGCTCCCCAGCCATCACATAAAGCAAGTGGAAGCCTTTGCAAGGGCTGGAGAAAACTGGCCAGGCCCATCCCTGGTGCAGGGCTCCACAGGGGAATGCTATCCTGCCACGGCAGCAGGACAGCCTGGAGGAAAAAGAGCCCCCAAAGCAGGAAGGCAATGTGCAGCTTGCCTCCCTGACATGGTCTTGGTAGCTCCATGGCAGACCCAGGCAGGTGACTGCCACAGACAGGACAGGATGGGACAGGGGGATGAACCTCTGACCAGGGCCAGCTGCTGCACTGCACCACTGCAGCCCCATCATCTTCCACAGCACTGTTCCAGCAGCTGCTGCTGCCAGGTCTCCAGCAGGTACTTCCTGGGGGAAGCCAGGTGACCTTTACAAATAACAGAATCACTGAATCACACAGAATCACAAATATTAGGATTGGAAGGGATCTCAGGAAACAGTCCAGTCCAACACCCTGCCAAGGCATGGTCACCTTGAGCAGGTTACACACATAAAAGTGTGGTGACTTTGGAACATCTCCAGAGGGAGAGACTCCACAAACCTCCCTGGATAGCCTATTCCAGGGCTCTGCCACCTCAGTGTAAAGAAGTTCTTACTCAAGCTGGGGAAGAACTCCTCAAGAAATACCCCTCTCTCCTTTCTCACCTTCCAGGGAACCACAATTCGCAGCCTTGGGCAGCCATTGCCAACAGGCCTGGAGGGGTTGGAAGCCATTTCGAGCAAGCAGAAGGTGCTGCAGTGGCTTGAAGTCCATGTTCCCAGTGATCCAGAGACCTTGGCCAAGGAAGATGAGGACTGTGAAAACAAGATTGACAAGGAGCAGTCCCATGAGATATTGGAAGAGGACATCACATCTCCAGTGCCCTCAGACATGTGGGAAGACGGCAGCCATAGCCATGAGTCCCGAGACATGTCAGAAGTGTACAGTGACCAAGAGCTGTTTCAACGGGAAGAGGATGAGAGCACAGCAGCAAAAGGAGAGGCTATCAGCAAAGTGCAGAGCACATCTCCTGCCCTGGCTGGTTCCATGGACACCAAGGATGAGCCCTCCATGTTCCCAACTCGAGCATCACAGCAGCAAGGGGAGGCCGGTCGTGCCACACCCACAAGCACTGGCCATGCACCATCTGCTTCTTCCTGGAAAGTGCCCTTAGTGCCAGGAGTGCAGGCAGGAGCTTGCCTGTTGCCCTCACAGTCCCCTGGGGACAGATCTTCCCTCACAGCCAGTCACGCCACGGTGCAACAGCAGCGACAGTCCCTGTTCAGGAGGGCACTCAGGGCTGTGTGCAGGGCTTTCCTTGGCACCCACCGCCCACGGGAGCAGGAGCAGCAGTGCCCTGCTCCCAGTGCCAGGCAGGTACCTGGAGATGGCTGCTCTGAGCCTCAGCAGTGTCCTCTGAGAGAGTGACACGAGGAAACACAGCAGGGATGGATGCAGGACCAGTGCCTCAGGCATCTGGCTGTCTTCAGGCCATCCTGCTGCCAGATTGTTCTTGGCCATGTCTTCGTGAGACCAGTCTGTGATTCCCCTTGAGACATTATGATTAGATCTAGTTCATTTTTATCACACACATTTTGCAAAAAGACCGTGTTTTATATGTACTTGTATATAATATGTTATAATTTTTCTTCAATAAAACTGTCAGTTTAGCCCAATTAACTAAGTTGTGTATGTACAAAAAATTGGTTCAACACAAAAAGCTGAGAAAAAGTACAGTTTTAAATTTCAGAGGGTACTTTCATTACTTCTAAGCAGGTGATGGCTCCTGCAGGCGTCAGAACCATCTGTCTTATAGTTCTTATATCTGCTTAAGAAAGACCTCCTGCAGCAGGAGGGCAAGGAGCAGCTCTTGCCTCCCTGACATGGTAGACCCAGACAGGTGAGTGCCATGGATGGCATGGCATGGCATGGCATGGCATGGCATGGCATGGCATGGCATGGCATGGCGTGGGCTTCCCTCTGCCCAGGGCTAGCCACTATGCCACAGCACTGCAGCCCCATGAGTATATGGCACGTCTGCACTACACTGAGACATCCTAAATGGACAACAGCAGTACGTGGCCTAGCATGAACTGAAAATTATGAATTCAGAAGAGTATTTGGAGTTTCCCTAAGGAAGGATCTGGCCTTATGTTTTTGGTGTCAAAAATTATTGAGTACATCCCATTTTGGAATGGACCCTCCTTCTCCTTTCTAACAGTTCATCTCCCTTCTTAAGCTCGGTTTGTAAGACTTAAAGAGTGTTAGACTAAATAATAAGTGTGTGCCACTTGCAAACAGCCACACTTTGTGGAGCCGGTTTTGTGACAATTACTCACGCTGAACATGCTTTTTCCCTCTTTTGAACAGAGTGGTCCAAAAATACTGACTTGACTTTACTTTTTCCACAAGCATTTCACCGATACCTGAGTGAGGCAGCAGGACCTAAAACCTCTCCCGGCCTGGGCCTGGGTGCCACTAGGGGTCCCCGCCGTCCGCGCATCCCGCCGCACTCCTCCTCATCCCGCCCCATCCCACTCCCTCCCGTCGCGGCGGGAGGCGCTGCGGAAGGACGCGCCTGGCGGCCGAGCAGCGGGAGCAGGGGGCAAGGGAGAACTTATCACTCTCTACGACTACCTGAGAAAAGGGTGTAGTGAGGTGGGGGTGAGTCTCTTCTCCCAAGTAGCAAGCAACAGGATGAGCTACACTAGGGGAGACACAGTTTGGGTATTAGAAAACTTTCTTCACAGAAAAAATAGCGAGGGACAGCCAGCCGTGGTAGAGGTCTCAGGAATAAAGGGTAGCTTCTACTGGGCAAAGCTGTGTCTCAGCAGACTTCCAGTTGCACCAGGGATACACTGTTTTGAGGCTAGAAATCTGCACGTCCTGATGTGTTTGGGGATTTCAGGATAATCTTGGTAACAGGCATTTTAAAAAATGTTGATAAGAATTGGGTGTTTCAGAATGAGGAGCTGGCAGTGGCAGCTGCAGACTTCCTGTACATCCTAGAGCCCCTTAATTTTCTGGTCAGAATACAGTGTCTTTTGGTACTGTGATTTATAGTGAGGTACCTCCTGCTGCTGAAGAGAGAGAAGAAATTCTTCTCTCTTGAGAGCCAAGCAAGGACCATCGTTCCCTCCACATCCAGCAGCAGGGCAGGAATGCAGCCATCACCCCTCCTTGTCTATGCCAGTGTACAACAGTGGCCAGCTCAGGTTCCAGTCTCCTTCTTGTCTCTAGAGAGCGCCTCTGTACTATGTCAGGAATGAAACCCTGTTTCCCACAGTGGCTGTTTGTAGCACAATTCTGTGATGGGGAGGTTGTCTGAGAAGGAAACTCCATGGTTAGTTATCCTAAAGGGCAAGGCATTTACCTCCAAAGCTGCACATCCCAATTCCCAGTGCTCTCTCTGTCTTGGGAAGCAATCATGTTTTTCTGATCTCTTCTGGAAAAAGCTGTCATTTGCAGACACTGCATGCCAAGCACCTCAGAGGGGAGGATGTGGCAAGCCGTGATCTGGGTTTGATGTGTTCAGGATAAGTAAGGATATGCAGGCTACTCCTCAGGCTGAAAGAGACTCATGTTTTGAGTTGTCCCAGAAGCAGAAGTTGATGAACCTGGGGAGCTTTAATTTGAAAGCTTGTGGGCCTTTGTGTTGTTAAAACCTTCAGGATCAGTTAGCAGGAATCCTGCAGAACAGATATCTGGATTTGGAGATTAAAATACTCTCTAACCTTTCTGTTTGTCTGAGCAAAAGTTACTTGAAATGTAATTTGAGATTATGGCTTCCCAAGCATGCAGCAAAGGTTAAATGAAACTCTAGATTTTGCATTAACTGGAGCAGGCTTAATTGAAACATATCATGTTGATCTGAAAGATTTTTTTTATCTTGATGGATTTTCTTCTAGAGGCTTTTATACCCAGGCACTTAAGCAAAGTGGCCAAATTGTTCCTACCCCATGCAAACAGTACTACTTCAAGGCTAAGCATAGTTAGCAATTAGAAAGGAAAAATTTAGGTTTTCAACTTGGGCTCAAAGATATCTGACACCTTGTTACTAAACAGTTTTTCCCACACCTGAATGACCCTCCTCTCTTCAGCAAAAATGAATTTCCACCCAGTCCCAAGCTAGCTAATTTCAGCTTCAAACAAAAACTAGGGAGGCTGCTTGGCAAAGTGAATGGACGTGAGGGGAAGCTTGTTTCTTCAGCTCGCAGCATCCTTGGCTCTTCTAATGCCAGATGTACTTTCAAAAGCAGCATGTAAATTTGACCTTAGCCTGCTCTGTTGTAAACTGACAAATTATAGTCATTACACAACTAATTTCACATAGCAAAAATACGTGTTTCCAAACACTTCCTAAAAAGAAGGCTTAGCTAGAAAAGAAGTTGTTTAAAATCTTAGTGGGTGACATGGACAGGGGGATTGAGTGCAGCCACAGCAAGTTTGCCAATGACATCAAGCTGTGTGGTGTGGTGGACATGCTGGAGGGATGGATGCCATCCAAAGGGACCTTGACAGATTTGAGAGGTGGGCCCATGTGAACCTTATGAAGTTCAACAAGGTGCAAGATCCTGCACCTGGGCCAGGGCAATCCCAAGTACAAGTACAGGCTGGGCAGTGAAGGGATTGAAAGCAGCCCTGAGAAGAACTGGGGATGTTGGTGTATGAGAAGCTTGACATGACCCAGTAATGTGCACTTGCAGCCCCAAAAGCCAAATGTGTCCTGGGCTGCATGAAAAGTGACACAAGAAGCAGGTAAAGGGAGGTGATTCTGTCCCTCTACTCATTTCTCCTATACCCCACCCTGAGTACTGTGTCCCCAACATGAGAAGGACATGGAACTGTTGGAGGGAGTCTAGAGGACATCACAAAGAACATCAGAGGGCTGGAGCACCTCTCCTATGAAAACAGGCTAAGAGAGTTTGGGTTGTTCAGCCTGGAGAAGAGAAGACCCTGAAGAGGCCTTCTAGCAGCCTTCCAGTATTGAAAAGGGCTACAAGAGAGATGAAGAGGGACTTTTTATAAGGGCATGTAGTGATAGAGAAAGGAAGAATGGCTTTAAAATTCCCATGCCTGGAAGCATTCAAGACCAGGTTGGATGGGACTTTGAGCCCTGTGCTAGGGTGGAATTGAAAAGAGTGCCAGTCTGTAGGCATTACTGTATTTGACCTAATTTTTAAACCAAAGCCCTCTGAAGCTTTGGCTAGAAGACAACATAGTATTTGCCTTCTGCCTTCTCTTAAACAATTTGTCAGCATTGAGGTTATCACGTTTATTCATCTGGTATGCAGCAAATGTAATGCCACCCTTTTTGAACAGAGGCTATAAGAAAAAACAACTTGTAGATTTCTGATGCTTTTAAGCTTTTTTCTGTGAAAACCCCTGTACAGCAGGACAAAAGAATGGCCTGTCTTATGCAGGTGACATCATCCCTATCCATCAGATCACAAAGTGTAAGTGTCTAGAAGAAAGCCTTAAGTATTTTTTTTTATTTATTTATAGTGTAGAAATTCACCACAAAAGGTCAGAAGAAAGCATTTGCCAGAATCAGAAAAGGTCCCTTTGTGTACTTCATGGTTGGTTTTTAATTTGTGCAGAAATTTGGCATGTCTTCAGCACAAGGATAACACTAACTACACTGATAACACTAACTACAAACAAATTCTTCTGGTTCATTGCTGTTTGGTTTGGTTTTGTGACCAGAGTCTCTGTATACTCACAATATGTGGAAAGGGCTCCAATTGTCTGATAATTTGAATGTTCCTGGGCTAAAAATTTTGAAAACTTGTAAAACAGATTTGAGGCATTTTCGTCCAGTTTCTTTCATTCCTGTCCCTTGTCTGTTTGAAGGGCTCATTTAAAAACAGTCAAAAGAGGAATGCTGCCCAAGAAACACCGGGTTTTTCTCAACTGTCTCACCTGGAAGTTATCTGTCTTTAGCTGTGCTGTAAGACAGAAAGAGCTTCCAATTTACACATTCCCATGCTTGAAAACTTCGACAGGTGAGCATTTATGCTCAGTGATTTTTGTTTTCATGCCACTGCCAGACAAAGATATTTGGAAGATGAGAACTTTGAAAACCTCCCTGGAAGAATCTTAAGAGTTAAGAAGCCAAGCAGTGTAACTGAGCAATGATTTTTAGGTGATGAAGCCCTTCAGTGTTAAAATTCAAGGCAGACAAACCACCACGAGGGTGCAGTGGTAAGGCAGCCTTTGCTGGCAGTGGCAGAAAGCTTTAATTTGCTGCTCCTGTTCTAAGGGGTCAGATGATCTTTACATCAGCTCAGTAAAGGAAATAATTTTAACATAATTAACTTGAGCTAACACTGAAACTCTTGGGAACGTGATGGTGTTCAATGCAAGGGGAGGTTTAACTTGCTCTTTATCAGGGATGTGATGTTACTGTTTGAATTAAGGCAAGTCTTAATTAAACTTGACCTAAGTGAGAACACAGTTGGATGAATAATATTACATTTGCTCAGACTGTAGTTTAGTGTACTTCTAGAGTGGAGAAGGACTAAACTATTGTTTAACTGAGGATCAATATAGCAACTTTTTTTATTATTATTAAATTACGTACAACTTTTCCATTGCTTAAGCCTGGTTCTCATATTCTTCTTTCAGTAACTGTTTTTTGGGAAAATGCATTATAAATCAACCTTTACACCATTCAGATTTGTTCTCTATATAGCCATCAGTAAACAGGTTATTTTATGTTTGTCTTTTTAGATGTAAAGATGGACATTTGTTAGGGGGAGTTAATTATTATTTTAAAAAACACACGTAAAACCCTAAAGCAGAAATCTCTACAGCAAGACTTTTGAGGAGAAATCTGGAAATCAAGTGCATTCACGTAAGAAGAGACTGACAGCTGAATGCAGTATTTTGAAAAACAGTACTTGTGTCCTGGACTAAAATACTGGAATATATTTTGGTAGTTCAAATGAAATTTGTCTCCTTTAGACAAAAGGACCAAGCTAGATGCTTTGCCTGCTTCCAATGTCTTTAGAGAACAGCCCTTTTTTCTACAAAACCAGGCTAGTATTTTTGAACACTGTCTGATTCAACAAGTACAGTAAGACAGGAGAGGAGGAAGTTTGTTTGTGTGCCTGCCCCCAGAAGAAGCTGCTTGAAATTCCACAGAAGATACTGATTCCCTCCCCTCTTGCACTGTCTGCAACCTACAGCTCTCCTGCAGCATCCACCTGCTCAGCTGTGAAACAGAGATTGTACCAGGCATCTCCTCTGCAAGGTATTGTAAAAAAAAACCTCAAAGCAGGGCCAGAGGCTTGAGAATGGGGTTTTTTTTTTGGGTGTTAGGTGCTAGAGGTGCCATTCTCATGTTCCAGGCACTCTGAAGGCAAGCCTTCAGCCCTTGGCACTGAGGATGGTGTTGCAGAGTCCACCTGCCTTGTGGTCCCACAGAGCCACAAGCACCTGGTCCAACACCCACCCAGCCAAGAGAATGCAGTATAATGCCTAAATTAGCTGTATTCACAGACTAAACTCCCCAAACCCGAGGGAAAGATGACACTTTGCCAGAACTAGCTATTTAGAACACCAAGTGAGTTTCTACCTTATGACTTTGTCTAGGTGCAACAACTTGAAAATCAAGTAATCTACTAAGGTGCCATGTCTTTTTCACAAGGGCATGCAAACACCTCCTGCAATTTTGGGACAGACTGTCCTTCTGAATTGGTCACTTACACTTCTCACCTGCTCATTGAGCAAAAAAAACTAAACCAAACCAACCAACCAAAAAAAAACCCAAAAAAACCCCACCCCACCCCACCCCACCCCCCCCCCAAAAAAAAAAAAAAGAAGGCTTTTCTGTATTTTGGAAAGAGAATGATAGAGGAAGCAGATGAAAGTTTTTCTGCATGGACTGAGATGACCTGAAATGAAAGCAGTTGTGCAAAATAGCCAACTCTGAGATCTGTTTCCATGATCAGGAAGGAAGACACAGCATTTCCTAACTGAAGCTGGCCAGCCTGGTTGGACCTTCTCAAGCACACAAATCATATTCTTCATGACATCTCCATTAGAAAACACTCCCATCCCCCAAAAGTTCTGTCCCCTTCCAGGCACCTGTCTCTTGCAAGCAGCTCTCACCCCCTGCAATCCACCTACAAAAAAATCCTCTCTGCAGCCTGCTGGACACAATTCCTCTAGCTCTGAATCATTTTGTGCAATTAAGACAAGGTGAGTCTGGCCTGAGCTTAGCCTTCTGGCTGGTAGTAGGATGCTGTGTAAGCTGGAAATGGTGATTTGCTGAGCTGGGGCTACTGTGTGGCCATGTTGCATTGCCCTGGAAACGGTGAGAAAGCATTGCTCTGGAGGCTGCTTCACAAACGGCTGCTGGTGGCAATAGGACATCTGGAAACCACGTGGAAGCTGCAGATGGTGGAAATGTGGTACGTGGGAAGCATGTGAATTGCTCAGTAAGCCTCTAGGAACAGTGATGGAAACTCCTACATGGTAGAGACCTTCCCTGGGTGTCTCAGGAAGGATTTTATCATCAAAACTGCAAGCTAGAGCTTATACTCATGCAAAAAATATCAACGTTATTTCTGGATAGGGAGATTGAGTCACCTTTCAATTTTAGGAATTCTGCTGGGCCGTTTGTGCAACAGAGAAGTAGGAATAGAATGGTAATCATAGCTCATGTAATACAATCCCCTACAACAGGTACAACTACACCACCAAGTCCTGATGACTAAGCAATCTCACTTTTAATTTTGAAGCTTTGTTACTGCTGGAAAATTGTCACAGAAATGTGATTCTCTGAGTGTTAGGAGTCAGTCATGTGAGACAATATTATTTGAGTTTTTTGGTTTTTCTTGCCCTCACCCAGTCTTTAGACAGTCATGGAGGAAAAGACAAATCATGTAACAAAACATTACATTGATTTTTTCCCCCCAATTAATATTTCTTGTTTAAGATTGCATATAAAAGTTAAAATCCCCTAAATTAATCCAATAGAGCGAGTCTACCACAAATTCTGTTCTTAGCATGAATTCTGCTGTGAACACAGGAAGTTGTTCTCCACTTTAGTCCTAGTATTTGTTTAAATTTTCTTCATTTCTCCCCTTCAGTCACTGTGCTAGTAGAATCTGTAATGAAGACCACTTCCATAGGAATCTTATCTGCAAACTTGCAATAAGTAGGTTTAAGAACCAGCTGTGATTCCCAGGTGAGGAGAATGAGAAGGCTCTGTATCTGAGGGTGAATCCCCGTGAGGGGAAACAAGAAGAATCTGGTAAGTCTATATCACAGAGGTTGAAGGCTAGCAGCTTTTCTCCTACAGTCCTTATCTCTGACCAAAGGTGAATCATTTTCATAATAATTCAACATTGTGTCACAAATCACAGAATAAACTAGATCAACTACTTCCTTAAGAGGATAACTGAGGTTTTGGTGGCCAAAGGATTGGCACCTCTTGAAGGGGCTGGAGAATGGAATTACTGCAAAAATTGTTTCTGCAAACATTACCTTCTACCTCTTTGGCTTTAGTAAGAGCAGATAAGCATGGCACTCCTCCTAAAAATGTGATTTGTGGCTTTCCTTCAAAATGGAGAGAAAAATCTCCTTGCATCATTTCTTTTTAGGTGACAGGGAGAAGGAACAGCTGAAGTGTTTTCTGCACAGGACCATCTCTGTAATAATTAGAAGCAATTGAATTGACATACATTATTTTCCTCATAAATATCACTTTTTAACCTTGATTTCCCTCCTGTAGCCTCTGCTGGAAAATGTAATGTTTCAGATGTACTAATGAATACTCCCACTAACCAGCTAGGAGAGGTTGTTCAAGCTCTGTTGGCCACTTCCCAGAACAGAGATTTTGCAGGAACTGCCATCTTTTCACTTGGTCGTGATAGTCAGCATTTTATGCTGATGACTCGACAAGAGAATATCCCCGTGCCTTTCTGGTCAGTGCCTGAATGAGGAAATAAAAGCCAGTTGCAGGGTTTGCAGTTTATCTCTTCAGAGGGCACAAGAGGAAATTATGAGGAGAGTGAGCAAATTTGTTGACAGGAAAGACTTGTATTACAAGTGAAGAAATACTCTCAGGAAGAGTTTATGAGTTTTCCAAGTCTTCATTAGATGTTTTGAGAAAGCAGGGTGGCTCATGAAGAGACAACAAGTGTGCAATAACACTCAGGACTGCCTTCTGTCAAAGGTCCATGAAATTCTTGAGGTTCCTGTACTTGGTTTCTTACTGCTGACAATGTACAAAACTGTTGGGTGTTTTGAGGAAGAAAGGATCACATGGTGGAGGAGAATAGATGAGAGGATTAAAATGAACATGCAAGCTAGTTTGTGTACTTTTTGATCAGTTGATTTAATGGGGAGGGGAAAAAAAAACAAGCTTAACATCATGCAGAAAACTACTGCCTTTCAGACCCAAGTCTTATTTTCAGAGATGCTAACCATCTGCAATAAAATAAGTGCACGTGCTAGCCACAAACATTGGGATGAATGTGCATCTGGCAAAGCAGTGTTCAAACCCCATCCTGTGTGATCGGCCATGTGGCTGACTTGAACTTCAGCAGCAGATTACATCAAGCTGCAACCACTTCTTCTGCTTCAGGGGGTAGCTGGGGGATCTGCTTCATTTTCAGAAGCCAACAGTCTACATCTGGCAGTGGCAATTGGGTGTTGAAAGAAGAAGCCATTCTTTTAGGTAGTATTTATATATAAAAAATTCTTTAAAAAGCGTAAGGAAGCTGATGCCCACATATTGAGCTGTTAGTAGTTTTACTACGGGATATTTGCACATATCTTCTTCCAGAACTGCTTAAGCATCCATTTTTAGTATCAAAAAATCTTATTTGCAAAAGCTGGTTGGCTAAAGTGATGACATAAAAAAGCCAGGAGTCGCTGCTTTCCTCTTGTGACTGAAGGCAAAGTGACATTTTTGCATGTTTAAAGTAGCATATGCTAGTGCACAGATGGACAATGTATAAATTAAGGAAAAGCTAAGATATGCGACATCTTTCTCGTATCCCTGCAGCGGAGGTTTTGAAATGCATGAGTGCACTGAGCAATGGTTGTGGACTGATGGCTAAAGTATTCTGAGAAACTAATTGAGTTTGTAAGGACATCTCATGGTATCGTGGCAACCTAGGTCCAAAGGTTAACACATCTAGTCATTTGGAAAGCATTAGGCAAGTCATTTTAGAGACCATGAGCTGTGTTTTGTTATCCTCAAGACGCTACATATACACCAAGGCTGTAGCTTATCTCTACTATAATTCTACTTCTCTGGGCCAAGGATATCTGGAGCCCTGCTTATTTTAGCCTGGTGTTTTCCCACTCCTCTCAAAAGGCAGGAACCTAAAGAGTGATCCAGTGGAGATGTGGACCCTGTAGACCGGGTTAATATAAGCCCACTGATAAGGCACAGGCTCTTTCCAGGCACGTTTCCCATGGCTTGCTCAGAAGATTGCTTAGCCATCTATCAATCTACTACAGAAAACTCTCATCAAATCCCTTGAGAATCGCCAAAAGTTTGGCTACTAAGAAATATCTTTGGATCACCTTGCTGACATGATTCTGTTACTCTACTTGGAGGTGGAACTTGTGCAAAATCACTTTTATGTGTGAAATGAAATGCCCTTCCCAGACTGTAACTTGAAGGGAGACCGACGACTGAAGTTGCTGTTAACAAGGCTGCCACAGACACTGACAAAACTTCTTTGTTGTTTCTTAAACCTAGTTTTATATGATATGGCTAAGAATATTAGAAGGGCTTCAAGTTGCCTGATTTGTTCATGGTCAAAGGACGGTCAAAGACATTACTCCTCTACCATAAGTTATGTACACATCTAAAAAATCCAGACTCCCTCCATGTATCCACAAGTAATTCCAATGTTGTTGGAGACGAACAAACTCCAAGTTCTTCCAATGCAACATTAGTGATATAAGGATCTAGCTCTGATTTGGATGAAAATGTAGGGATTTTTTTAGGAAAAACATGTATAAAGTGGCTGTAGATATATTAAGGCTAGGAACTAAATGGAAAGTGTTCCTTTTCTTTGCTCAGCAGAGTTGTACAATAAATCCTTTGCAAGACTCTCTGGTCCTTTGGTTACTTCATGAGTTTGAAGCTGTTCTTAGATTAGAGTATCTTCCTAGGAAGCTGCCTGAGTTAGTTTATCTGCAAGAGTGAATTTCATTCCTGAGGTTTTGTGACCACTTTGTTACAAAAATGCTGTGTCTAAAAATGAATATGGTATATGAACCACTTTACTCAGCTTACTTCCAGTTGGAAGATGACCTGTGGCCCTCAGATTTTCCCTTAGTCAGGGGATAAACAAATTTAAGTTCCCAGAAAGTGCTATCTTTATTACATCTAAAATAGAGCAATGTATGGGTTTTAATTTAATCAGTAAATTCAATCTCCCCAAGCTACCATTATGGCTTTCTGCAAAAGCTTATAAAAATAAAAATATCTTAGACAAAAATAACACTCCCTCATTCTAACACCGTGGAGTGTCTCAGTACATATTTGGCACATACTCTGAGGCTCTATCAACAACAATCCGAAATAGACTGATGTAAAAGGAGAATTATAAAAGTAAGTGGTGGTTAGTGTCTGGTCCTGTATCCTCTGAGGCTTCTGACATGCACTCAGTATAATCTACAATGCTCATAAGATAAAATAGTGGGCATTAGAGGCTGGGCAGTGATGCTCAAGGTCAAAGTCAGTTCTGCAAAAGAAATGCATTGAATTCCTATTCTGCTAAACTTTTTCACTCAACTTGATAGCAAAATCCAGCATTTTCATTCTCCCTCAGATGTACTTAACAGACTGCAAGTTTCTTCTGCTACATAGTAGTAAAATATATACATATATATATGATTTGTGATAGAAGAGCATTTTGAAATCTCTTGCTGTGAATATCCATAACTTCATCAAAATGAATATGGTCTATGTTATTCTCAGATGTAAGTGACTTTGTGTGAAACCATCTTTCCTAAAATTGCCTTAAAGACTATATTAATACTTAACGATATTCCTCTTGTGGGCAAACCACTGTAAAATGCACTTTTTCAGCCTGTTTGATTAAAGTAAGACTTGCAGAATGGTAACACCTCCTAACAACAAAAAAACAGCTGGAGGTCTGCAGGACTGAATCAGAAGCACTGATACCACTGCAGATGAAGCATGCCATCAACATAATCCTCTTTTTTTTTTTTTTTTTTTTTTTTTTTTTTTTTTTTTTTTTTTTTTTCCCAGAGGCACCAGATGGCAGCATTTTTCCCCTCACTGAGTGTGATCTCATCCTCTCAGATTCACTCCTAGGATCATCAGGCTTTGAGGCTTCGTAAGCCACAATGACCTCAGCTGAACTGCACCTTCTCTGTTGCCACCTGCTCCTTTTTCTTACTTTTATTGAACATGCAGAGTCACATTCAGGTGTCCTAAACACAATCCAGGCCCTTGAAGTTGTGGTTGCCTTTTGCCTGTGCAGGTCTGAGAGTCTAAAAAGAATCATTAGCATACAGGTACGCAAAAATTTAGACCCACAGAATACGGCTCTGACCTCTAAATTTCCCACGTGCTCTAAATATTAAGTATCATGAAGTTTACTTGATATTCTTGTTAACTACATGCTCTTTTCCATATACATACATGCACAATGTAATACTTGTCTACAAGCAAGTTTGGCACGTGTTCTTTTCTATCAATGCTTTATTCTTTGCATAATATTTCATTATACACAAGTTATGTATGACAAGTTATGCACTACTAGACTTGTAACTTCTGTTGCAAGAACTCAGTTCTGGACAAATAATCTGAAGCAGAGCAGGGATTTTGAGAACTAAACTGAAAGCTCTGGATTTTTTTACAGTTATAGACGTGGCCTAAAACTTTGTGGGCTGGGAATTCTGTTATCTCCCCATCCTCTGTTCTGCTTCTTCCCTTCATCCTCATGTTCTTGCTTTCAATGCTGCTTTGTTAGTGGTTTTGTCTTAGAAGAAAAAACCTACACATTATGTCCAGCTGTAACAAACTATTCTTAAATCATCTACCCTCAAACTTGGATTCTGCAGCACTGGGATGCAAATGTTTATTTATTTGAACGATGTGACTAACACTGACAGCACAAGAAAGGCTCTTTATCCAAAGTGGGGCTGGATTGCTGGGCCCCAAGGGTGAAGGAGTAGCACTCCTGGCTGCTGTTTCTTCGACTGTTACTCCATCAGGTTGCTGGGGTTTCTGCTGTGATGACTGTGTTAATGCTTTACTAATGCTATGAGCTCAGTAGTAGACTATTTGGGGATTGTATAATTTATTAACTTCTGGCAAGCAGGCCATTATTTTTCTGAAAAATATGTGTGACAAGGGACTTAACTTTTTTTTTATTTTTCAAATTTCAGCCAAATTCAACATGAGCATCACAGGACAGGGGCACTAGACCCTCGACAGCCCCACTCTTCCTCTTATTTAATACCAAAAACTATCTGTAAACAAGCAAGAAGGAGGGAGGGAAGAGTAATTCTCAGAGGAAGTATTAAGAATCCTGTATGATTAAAACATTAGGCTGTGTAAATTTGGGAAGCAGTGCTATTTTCTTCTGTTAAAAAAAAAAATCTAATTAAAAAAAGACTAAAATTAATTCAATTTTATTTCACTTTCTTGTAGCAATTTCTTTCCAGTTCTGGATTTGCCTGTACTTTGCCATAAGCTAGTATATGCAAAGAGGACAGATGTAGCTTTATGCCCAAGATGTGTGAAATAAGTGCAATGGAAGTATATGAGCATCTCACCTGAAAGCAGACTGGCATTGCACTGCTGGAAGTCAATTGTGTTAGTTTCACCCTACCCTCTAAAAAAGGAGGCAAAGAAATTTAAATATATCTCCACGTTTTTTAATGATTGATGCAATCCCTTGTGCACAGTTGCTTTGCAAAGTGGAAGAAAGATTAACTGTAAATACTTTCTTTTGTCTCACTATAGCACTGTAATTACTATTTCGCACCTTCTCTGAGAAAGACAAGCGGGTACCTGTGATGAGCTTTGTGAAAGGAGAGATGCTGAGAAGGTAGAAAGAGTGTCTGGTGTCACTCAGTATGAAACATTACAGCTTGCCCTTATTTATTTTGGAACTGTGGCAACTGACCGAAAGATGGGAACTATAAATAGGAATGCAATGAGCATTAGCTGTGCAGGAAGAAAAAACAGTGTAACTTGGCATGCAGCAATATATGTATCTGGCATAGCCTACAGCTGTCCCTGCAACTCCCACTGCCATCCTGGGGGATTTTGCTGATTTCCTGCTATTTATAATGAATTAGGAACAGCACCATCTCTGTTAGCTTTGATTCTTACTCACTAGAGCTCTCTCAGATAGGTCCTGATAAGCCTTTACCTAAGAAAGATACAGGTCTCCTCCTACACGTAAATTACAGGGAGAAGATTGTTTGTTTTGTGAAGTGTAGCTGCTATGTACCATTTACAGCCTGCATCTTGTAAGTGAAATAATTGTGGGAACAAGCTGATGGAATCAGTGCTTCCCTTTGCTGCAGTTCAGAATAAAAGCACCAAATGGGGCCAAATTCTGCCTAGCAGGGTTCATTGTGGTTTTGTTTCTAGATTGGCATGGTTGGAGGATGCATCTGTAAAAATTCAGTGCATGTTAGCTTTGAATGGACTGAGATAGAGACCTTGGCAGTTTTGTAGCAGAAATATATTTTCCACTGACTCCTGAGCTTAGCCTTCACTCAAGGGGTAGGTAAATCATGTCAGCCTGGTATGTGATAGCAAGCAACCCAACACACATACTTTTCTTTCTGTGTATACGTTGCTATATGATCCATACAAAACATGGTGAGTGCCCTCAGAAAGGCATCCCCTGAAAGAAAATGTATAGTTTCATGTTTTGAATCCTTGTAACATTTCCTATATGGCCTTAGCCATAGACAAATATACTTTTTTTCTGTAGCAGACAGTGACAATTTCAGGTGTTAGCAGGTGATGTGGGACTGGGAGGCTGCAAAGAGTGGTTGGGAAGAAGTTGTTACAATGCTCTATGTCTAAAAAGTAGGCAAAAGTAAGTATTTCATTAGGGGGGGCAAAACAAGATACACATGGAATAAAATTTAAGTTTTTTTTGAGAGACACAGGAATACCAACTGTCTTAAGAGCTTCTGCCACTGATCATATTACAGTTGCTGTGACAGGACTACGGCTGATATACTGTGCGTGATTTCTCTCTTGGTGTCTGTTCTCCACTGATTGTCCTGCACAGAAAAAAATACGGGTATTGCAAAGGGACAGTTGGCTCCATTTCAAACCAAACTATAGCCTGGACTGTTCTCCTGAGCTGGGCTAGATGTTGCTTCTGGCCACAGTGAATTTTGAATGCCTGAAGATGTCTTTAACAAGTAAAGATGGCACTGTATTGTGTAGGCAAGGATGTTACGCACTTTTCCTTGCTTATTTTGTTTTTCAGTTGGGAGAAGTAGGCTTTCTTTGTTTGGAGTTATACTTTGGTCTTCAGTGAGGGATGAAGATGTCGGCTGAAAAAATAGTCATGGTGCTCATGGGTAATTTATAGCAATTTTTAAGTTAGAAGAAACCTGTGATCTCATACTACAGGCTGAAAACCTGTCCATTCATTACTGCATGGCGATGGAATTTGGTTGGGACACTGACATGCCCTGAGGAAACTGAGATCCACAGCATCCAGGTATCCCTGAGCTGGGAAAGGCTCCGTTACGTGTGCTAAGGAATTACATAACTTTTCCTTCTATTATCCTCTACTAGCACAGGCACTAACAGAGTCAGGAAGAATTTTTTTTTTCAGTACATTCCACTTGTTCTTTAATTTAATTTAAAAAATTAATCCCACCAGTGTTGGAACACATCATTTTACAGAAAGCAGAAACTCTGGGTTTATTTTCAGCAAGATGTTTCTAAATTCTAAATCATATCTTTAAATCAGAAGTTGTTTTTTTACATATACCACACTTCTTTGCCTGTAATTTAAGTGCACATTTACATCGCTCTGGGTGCAGAGGGAAATCCAGCCTGGGTGTGATGTCACTACAAGACAGAAAACCCATCACCTCTCCTGTGAAGTTGTGTCACTGCTGAGATGTTTCCTGGCCTCAGGATTACTGCTGGATTCACTACACGTCTACTAATTTTAAATAGACCTTTTCTCACATAAAACTGAATCCTGACGCTGCAGGTTATGGAGGATGGCAGTGCACCTCTGTGAGCAGTCTGTCTGGCTCTCAATATGAACTGCTGTGCCATGCAAGAGCCATAGATCTGCAGGGGAGAGAAAGGAAATACCTTTATGACCTCATGCTATCCATTTATACTCTGAGTCATTAAAATGATTGCTTCTTATAAAAGTTATCTTTGCTAGCAGAGGAATATGTGGGCAAATGCTCCCTCTGACAATCAGTGTGCTTTGGATCGGACTCAAAACACATATTATTCAAACTTAACTTTCCTTCACTCCTACTGAATGATTTGCCCCCAGAAGAAACCATCTGACTCTCCATGAAACTGCAGGCAATGGTGAAATTCCTGTCAAGCACTGGAGGTCCAGGGTGCTCCTCAGGTTAATTGTAAATTATTCTGGAACCTGCTAGGCAAAAATGAGATTTTGTTCCACCTGCGGCGCACCAGTGAATACAGAACAAGAGTTTATTGTCAGTAGACCAGATTTATTGCATAGTGTCCTTTCCATCAATGGAAAAATTTAGAGGATATATTAAAAAAAAAAAAAAATTACTACACTCCACTGTGTCCAAACATTCAATTTCCAAACAAGTTGCCTTTCTGTTTGTCAGTTTAATTATAGAATTACTTATAGTCGACTGGAAGTTATTTTCTGTAAGTGTTAAAGGACTTACTGAGGGAAAATGAAGAGCAATGGAAGGGCAGAATGCAGGACAGATTAATTTCATATAGCTGTGGTTCAGTTCATGCACACATGTTTAGGTTTTCTTTCAATGGAAATGAAGTTACAGGAGGGGGATGATTAGAACAGATCTCACTCCTTACTCCTTCAGTAAGGACTGAAGTCCCTGAACAAGGAAGTAGGAATTGCTCCCAGGTCCTGCAGTTTAAATTAGAAGAAAATAGATCTTGCTATAGCAGTTAAGACAGCAAACTCCACCAGTACATCCAGTTAAATCCACTTTTGCTCAAGCACTCCGCAGGCTAATGCAATTCAGACCCTGTGTCATTCCATTCCTCAATCATTTCATTTCACTTAACCACATTTTGCTAGTCACTATTTGTTTTTGCAACCATAGTGATGAAATATATTTATTGGCAACATAAGCAGGTACCTGGCTTTGTCAAATTTCAGTAACTTAGAACACCTCCTGTCTATAATACTAATAATTGAAATTTAAACAATTTTTGTTCTAGTATCAAATCACAAACCTTTAAATTTGGGATTGGCTAAGAAGATATGAGACTATTTATCTACAGTTCAGTATTTCTGCCAGTATCTTGCAAATAATTTTGTCTGATTTTTTAGGTTATTGTCATTTGGTAACTGTAGTTCATATTTTGATTGAATTTGTGTCTTCTCCTGTAAGACAATTAGAAGTGTAATCTGTTATGATATTTTTTATGACAGTGACATCTGATACTTATTGCACTAACAATTGATACTTAGAATATATTTGTTGGCTTATTTTTAAGCTGGCATTTTCCTTCAGTGCTGTTGTAAATATCCTTACAACCAAAGAATTGTCAGGTTCAGAGAAAGTTACTTTCATTACAAAATCCAATTGCCCCATAACTTTTATTACAGGAGACATCAAATCTTATTTGGCTTTTATTTTTGGGTTTCAAAATTTTTCTCATCATTCTTTGATTATATTTAATTCCCTTCACTTTTTTACAAGTAATCACAGACTCATGAAAATGCATTAATTTTACATTTGTCTCAGATATTTCAGTATTGCAAAATGCTGTATAAAATATGCTCTTAAGAGCCCTTATAAGGAACTTTAATATTTTTAAACTGTGTGGCAGAGGAGAGAACATTTTATCCTCTGTTCTTCATACAACTTAATCACCTTATAATCCATAACAGCATCCCACCCCACTGCTACAAATGTCTTGAACTACCTCAAGGGAAAATTTCCACATGGTCAAAATTCAGAATATTGAAAATCAATAGCATTGTGATGATAGAAATTTATCCTGAAATAGACAGTGAATTTCCAGAAGGAAGTGTGTATGAAAAAGGAAGAAGCTTTGCTGATATATTTATATATTGGTATAATTTTTATTTATTATAAGTCTCAAAATGCCACCACACAAAGAACCTGTTTGGAAAGAGAGATGTGCTTGAACTTGATCACATCAGTATTACCATGACTGATTAATTATTTGATATGACTGAATATTCAGCCATAGAAATGACACAGTGGAAATCAAAATAGCAATAATTTGTCAGACTGTCTCATACGTCAGTGGCAAAAGGAAAATTCTTAACCAGGTTGGAGGAACTGAGAGGTAGTCTCTAGTTTTTGTCTAAATATTTTTGCAGTGGGTGCCCACAGCTGGCAATCTTGATTCTGGTCCTTCACCTTCCTCCCTCCAGCTCTGTTTGTTGCTGTTTTATTTATCCTTTCCTAAGAAGATATTGAAATGGAGCTAGGCTTGGAACAGATGATGATTATAATTTCAGCTTGGTTTCAGTTTTTGGCAGCTGAACCTGAAGACTTCTGGAAACCTTGAAAAATATATATGCAAGGGAGGCTACTGAAGCCATTAGTCAATTGGGAAACATCCCCTTTTCCCAACCACACAGAGTGGAATAATGAATAACATGGACAAAACTACCAGTGATGTCAGTTGTTGTCACTGTGTCGAAGTTGATGATGAGACAATAACTCAAATTTATGATCTGAACTCTTACTCCTCTCCATTTCCCATAAGTAGGTGTATTAAAAGTCTTATTAGAGAACATGGAATTTAAAACAAGAATGGCATGTGTCCATGGAATCAACTGAAGCATATTGAAGGAACTCCATTTGTTATTAAAATTTAATTGGAAAGATAAGATGCCAGCAAAATGACTGGAAAATGTAATTTTCTTTCCCCCCAGAAATATTATTAAATACTTACAGCATAACAGTACACGTGGTAGATTCCTAAAGGATAATTTCCTTTCTCTGCTGCTCTATAGTGCCTTCCATTCCAAGTACTGAATGTTTCTTTTATTTATTTTCCTTTTATACCATAAAAGTCCCTTGTCACTTGCTATATTTTGTTAGGATACAAAACAGCCCACTCAGCAATTGTTTTGCATTCACACCTTGCATTTGAAAAGAGGAAAAAAAAGCTGCAGTAGGAAGTGCAGCTGAGGACAGGCAATATAATCTGTCTGTTTCACTCTATGGAAAATAACTGGCACTATTGATGAAGTCAGCTGCACTTCATCCTAAGCAAAGATGGCAGAGCTCAAGTGCTTTTAAGGGAGAGAGAAATAAAACTGGGTAGATTTAAATTGTGAGCACAGGAAGAGGTTAAAGAAGATTTTTTTTGCCCTCTAGTTTTGAAAAATGTTTAGCTTGGAAGATACAATTGATACATGATTTCCTATCTCAGGGAGTGCCACCCTTAAGGCTTACATGTCCCTGGATCATGACACAAAGGTGTCATTGTATATAAGAATATTTCAGGTCAGACATCAAAACTGAGGAGATTGGCACCATCCCTATGTACTTTATATCTAAATTATCCCCCCTTTATCTAAAGCAAAGGCTTACACACTTTTTTCATTTTCTCCGAGCAGTTACAAAGAAATCATATATTAGATTGATCTAAAGGAGTAATAGTGATGTTTTTGTAGACAGGTTCCTACTGACTGTTACCTATTTCCTGAAACCACTGACCTGTGCAGGTGAAAATACAAAATGTACAAATGATGCAAGCTGATGGGGGGTAGAGGACACTGATTATTGATGGGGGGATGTAGAACACTGACCATTGCCACCTCTGATTCCATAGCTCTCAGAACCTCTGGAGTGCCTAAGTGACAGACCAAGGTCCTGTTGGTAGAGAGGCCTAGAATTACTCTGTTCTCCTTCTTCATATAATTATCCTATAATTCTTTATGGGAAATCTTCTTCTCATAGAATTCCATGTTTCATCCTTGAGGAAAGAATGCTCTGTAACTTCCTTCTTTACAATTGGAGGACCTTCCATCAATCCTGCTCTGAGTTACAGCATTTGGCACTGTTTAAAATTATACCAGTCTATTTTTGTGATCCTTGGCAGGGCCAGCTGCTCTTCATCACACAGAGAGGAGTAGCAATTCAAATGGTTATTCTGTCATTGATCTGTAGCTTAGTTTTAGAGGTGCTCCATTCACATCAACAGTTCACTTGCTCCTAATTAATTTGCTCAAACCATCAACAAATGATATCCCTTATTAGTAATCTCTTAAGTGAGATTTATGGCCAGTATTGCTATCACAGCCATGAAGATAAAGGTTAAATCCATCTTCTATGGATCTTTAGTTTGCCTCATCCATTTTACCAGCAGCTTTTATTTTTTCCCAATATTTTTGTTCCTTACATTTTATATTAATTAATTAGAATTAATTCAGTATTGACAATGAAACTCATATTGCAATAACCAATAGAGTCTCCACATTAAAAATTAAGTAGTACATTAAAATACATATAATAATGAATTGAAATAGAGAAGGAAAAGAGGCTTGAAACAAGGCTGGATTTGAAATAATGTATTCTTATGTCAGCCCCAGGAGATCTGCCCATTGTGGAAGGCCCTGCACTTTAAATGCCAGATTTGTTTTATGCATTGTGACCAAGTATTTTGAAAACTTGAGTAAAATAACAGCTTCAGTCACAGAACAGAATTCATAAAGCCCCACTCTTATGCTTGGTCTCTGTCCCACTGCCATCTCTTGGCCTATGTGGATTTAAATGAGGTGGTGCAAAATTGGAGCTTGCCTGGGAAACCAGACCTCGCTCAGCCATGCTTCAATAATGTTAATATTTTAAAAAGTGGTATTTTTTCAATGTTAAACCATGCTTTAGAGAAGATCTTTGGTAATATTTTCTTTTTGAACAATGTGTTAAGAATCATTGCAAGGGAGAAAGGCAGTTTGGTTAATGGATGATGATGGAATTCTAGTTTCCTCTTGTCTGCACTGGCAAATATGAGGTGAGTGGTAACTATTGAAAACAGAGAGTTTGTTAATGGGAATAAAAACACCAAAAGCACAGGAGAAAGTGAAGTCATAAATTTCCTGCAATTTTCAGACTTATTAGACAGCTAATCTACTTGTGTGTTTAGTGATCATTGGTTTTTCATCACTCAAATTTGGGAGTGGAAAGGAAAGTATTGAGTGTTTATAAATCCTATCATTTACAGTAGCTGATATGTATACACAACAACAAGGTAATGACCTACTACTGGGTTTTACTGGATTAAAAGATTGGCAAATAGTTTAGTGTTTGCAGAAACATCTTTATCAGCTGAGAAGAAAATGCATTTTCTTGTGAAAAATTACAGTGCAAAAGGCCATATACAGGTTGCTTGTAAACATCGGGCACTTTGAAATTCCACAGCACAGTGTCCTGCTTGCTCAGACCTGGGAATGGCAGTCAGACATGGATTAGCAGCTTAGAAATGTGTATTATGTTAATTTGTATAAAACACAGGGAGAAAATGCTGTGTTATATTTGCTGTTGTACAGTTTTCTTGGCAAATTCATCAGTATTAAAGCTGCTCTGAAATTTCAAACAAAATCATATAATCACCTTTTCCCCCCCTCTTCCCACCATAAAATCCTATGGGAGGAGGGACAAAATAATAGCCTGTCAAAATGTTCAAGAAACAGGGTGGGGAAAGGACTCTGACATGCAGACAGCCATTCCAAGCAGATGTTTTGCCCAAACGTGGGATCCTTCATGGCAGAAAGAGAGGTCACACAGCCTTCCTCAGGCATGGAGTTCTCTCTGCAAGACAAGATTTATGGTTTTATTGCCTATTCCCCTAACAAGATAATTCCTGTCAATATGGCAAGTTGGTGAGTGAAGCAAGATCCTGGATTAAATGTTCTGGTTTTGTGCCAGGTTGGAGCATGTGGGCTCCCTGCAAGAGGTGTGCACGTACATCCTGCTCCAGGCAAACCAGTATCAGGGCAAACTCTGGGTGGTGCCAAGGGCAGTGGCCTCTCTTTTGGATAAACAAATATATAAACACTCAATAACAACAATCTCCTGATGCAAAACTCCATACAGCAACACGAAAACCTCCTGGTTCAATTTCAGGGAGGCTGCTCCCAAAACTGAGACTCATGGACTTATAGAAACATAGAGTATCCTGAGTGGGAAGGAACGCACAAGAATCGTTGAATCCAGCTCCTGGCCCTGCACAGACACCGCAACAATCCCACCGTGTGCATCCCTGGGAGCGCTGTCCAAACACTTCTTGAGCTCTGTCACAGTGCTTAACCATCCTGTCAGTGAAGAAACTTTTCCTAAAATCACAGCTAGTGATTCCCAGCCCTCTCATTTGTCTGGGTCTCTCTGCAAGGTGTCTCTGCCTCAGAGGGAGTCAATATCTCCCAATTTAGCAACTCCTTCTCTCCTGTAATAGCACAGTTAATTCCTCTTGAAGTTGTTACTCCAGATAACTCTCACTGTGCCTACTGAATTTACTTCTGGCCCCTACTCTTCTTTGCTAAAGGCTGATTCTCCTCCTCCGTAAAGGGTGCCAATTGTAAACACCAAGTAGATGATTGCGTCACAAATGAGCCCAGGCTTTACTGAAATAGCTGTGAACTGCCCAGGTTGAAATGCAGAAATTTGGTCTCTTCCTCAGTTTTGACAATGTAAAATGTGTTGGGAGGCTGGATCTTACTTGGTTTGTCCAGGCTGGGTTGGAGCTGGTGTCCAGCTGTGAGGCCAGAACGAACTGGGAAAAGAGCTCCTCCTTGCCAGGGGGACAATGGACAGGAGAGCATCCTCTGCCAGGACAGCAGGGCTGGAGCAGCACAGCTCTTTGCATCCCTGGCTGGATCCCTGCACCTCTGCCAGCTCTCGAAGAGGCACTCAAACCTCATAATATTATCAGATCTTTCTTAGGAGGGCATGAATCAGACCAGCCTTTTCAAGCCTTTGTCATACAAAAAAAAAAAAAAAAAAAAAAAAAAAACCAAAAAAACAAACAAACAAAAAAAAAAAAACCAAACCCCTCCCCCCCCCAAAAAAACACAAAAAAACCAAAACAAAACAAAAAAAAACCAAAACCAAAAACCCACCAGAAAGCCTTTTTTAAGGTCAAAACATCAAAACATTTTAAAGAGCCAACAAATCCCAGATAGTTATATACATATATATATACATGCATGTGTTTATGTACATGTATTATTCATCCTCTGAAGCTTTTTTGCACGTGTGCTTGTTTTGCTGAGGTAATTTTCTTCCCATGGGCTGATGTGGGGCTGCATTTTGCATTTGTGCTGAACACAGCGTTGATGATATAGAAATGTTTTTGTTATTACTGAGCAGGGCTCATACAGAGCCAGGTCCTTTCCTGCTTTTTGTGCTGTCACACTGGGGAGGAGGTTGTACTTTAGCAACAGGTAAAAGGAGGTGTTGAATAGATGTTTTCTGCTCCTGAATAAAATCCCCAGACTAACTTCTGTGAGGAGATTCTGGAGTTCATGATCTGTGTCCCCATCTTTAAGATCATTGTGTTAAAGCTGATCTTGTCAAATTAATCTTTTAAAAAGAAAAACATAAAGAACGGATTTTTGAACTTTCAGTCTAATGTCTTCATCTTTATTCGCAGTTTATGTTCATGTTGTAACTTGTGCTTCCTGGGAATCTTAGCAACTCAGGACATGCAATAAATTCACTGATTTTAGAAGTCTGTGAGAGGATTATTAATGTCCTTATTACTACTAAAATTTCCATGGAATTTGGATTGTCTGCTGACTGTTCATTGCATCCTTATTTGTAGCAAGTTTTGTAATTTTTTCAGCACTTATCAATAAGAGAAAAACATTTGGCTGGTTTGAATACAATTGGCTGGTGTACTTAAAAAGAAAATACCCAGGGCTTCTGAACTGCCTCATATCCTTGTGAGCTGGCTGCAAATATGACACTTGGAAATGAAGCATCCTGGTTGAATTGAGTGGTTTCAAAGGATGCCTTGGCCACTTTCCTCCTCCCGGTGCAGTGACATCAAAGAAATCCCATTTCTCCTGAGGGTTTGTGTTCTCCAGGGACTCTGTGGCCTGGAACAGGATTGCACACTCAGATGATAGCTCATAGCAGTGAGTGATGAAAACATTTTACATAACTTGAAAGCAAATTGAATTGCAGAAGGATATGGATGAGTGATGCAGAGGAGGAGGAGAGGAAAATCGCGTAAACAGAAATGAAAACTTACGTAAGAGCTGAATGCTGGGTCAGACTGAAGTGTCAGATCTTCTGTTTCAGCTGATACTCGGTTCTTAAAAAGGAATTCATGTAAACCAGGCATGCCGAGAGTAAAAAGTAAGGGAAAGTTCCCTGGCTTTGTTCTTCTCCCTGCACTTTGACTGGGAGGTGAGAAGAGTGGTGTTAATGGGGCTATGTTCATGCTGCAGTCTGTTCTCAGATGCTTCTGATTAAAACACACTGCTGAGCTCAAGCACTGCTTTCATACACTGAAAGCTTTGCCTCAGCTGCCTGAAGACCATGGTGGGGCAGGTGAACATCCCTGAAGGAGCTGTGGGTATGGAGTGGGTGGAAGCTGCTATTTCAATTTCTCGTGATATATCTCTGTCCAAATGAATTTTATTTGGCAATAAATTTAATTTTTCCCAGGTTGTTTTGCCTGTGATGGTAACTGGTAATCTCCCTGTCCTAATCTCAGCCCAATGATTTTTTCCAATTTATTGTCTTGCCTTTTTATGGGTGAGGAAGGGCATGGTGACAGAGTGGCTCAGAGGGAGGCAGGGAGTCTGGAAGGACTGTCCCAAACCCTTCTTGGGGTTGTGTGAAAATGTAAAATCATAAAACAGGGAGTCCTGGTTCCAGCCAGGAGAAGTTTAATTTTTGCAGTGGCCATGAGGGCTCATGGCCAGGACCTGGAGTTTATTCTATACCACCCCAAACCATTCCTGGGAACGGGGTAAGGGGTCCTTGGGAAGGACCCAAAGGGCATTGTTGGGGTTTTGGGAGAGCTGCTGGAGAGACAGAGGGAGTTAGAGAGCTGACTCTCAAGGCATTATCCAGATGATAACGTTATACTCTTTCACAGATGACTTGGAAGTTTAGAAAGCAGCTCTCACTGAAAGCAAGCAGGATAAAACTTAAAAAATATTTTTTGATGCCTTTCTTGCATTATTTTAATGACAAGTAAGGTACTATACATCCAAAACTGATCAAAATGTGAACTAAGCTTTTGAAAATTTTAGAATGTCTCCCTTAATTCAGACGCATTAATCTTTCCATATGTGTTTTAAGAAGCTTCTTCCTGGTTCCCTTAAGAGGCTTTTACCATCAGCAAAAGAGCAAATCATGTCTTGATGTGCAGAGGTGTTCCTTTAGAGGCACTGCTGTTATGGGATGAACACCATTAAGTCCAAGGGTAATGATAATAGGATGAAGCAAAGTACTGGCAGAAAATGGAATATATCAGGCCCCACAACGGCATGCAAGCAAAAGGATTAGAGAAATCCTGCCTAGTTCTTTATCTTTTGTGGCCTTGTTTTCTTTCCCAAGTTACAAGGTCTCTACCTAATTGTGGATCAAGGTCTTCCCCTTCCTCAGGAAAAGAACAGGGCTGTGCAGCCCTCGAGTCACATCACTTCTGTATTTGCTTCTTGTTTCACCCTTCCCACCCTTGAATATCTGAGGGCTGGGGCTCCACTTTGCGGCTGTGCTAAAAAACCCTTGAGAGCAAGACAATATGATCAATTCAACAGGAAAAACACTACAACAAATTAAAAACACCCAAAACCCCAAAAAAAACCAACAAAAAATCCAAACCAGCTGAATTTCATGAATGATCAGATAAAGAATACTTGGATGTAGCATCAAAAAGTTGATGTCAACCAATTTTATGCAGTTCTTTAGCTAAGAATTACATTTGGAGAAAGTAGAGGGTAAATGGGGTTTATAAGACATCCAGAAATTTAAAACGTTCTTAGAAAAAGCAAGCAAACAATAGATGGGAGAAAAATACCACTGATGCCTGAATAAAATCAGCAATTCTGAGGTGTAAATAAGGCCTGAATAAGATTGGCAATTATAAGGTAATAATATAACATAATGATGTAATATAAAATATTAACAAACCCCTTTGCCTTACTGCATACAATTCAGCTAATTTCTTTGCATCTATTTAAAAATAAAATAAAAATTGTTTTAACTCTGGGGATGTGAAGGGTTAAAATGCTTCAAAACCATGCTTTGTGTATGAAAATGGTAATTCCAGTCCTGTCCTAAACAATGGGATTGAAAGCCATGTCAGAAAGTCGGGTTTTGTGTTTTGTGATATTGCCAGGCCCTCTTTGCAGACCAGCAATATGTTTATATTCTGGGGTTAGAATAAGATTCAGATAAAAGACCCCATTTTCAGTTATTTGTTCTAACTGAAGTGATAGGTTTTGCAGTTTGCCAGTTGCTGAAATGCTTTGTATTAAGATCAAAAAAGAAATATTTCCTTTGTGTGAGGGGCAAGTAATTCTGTGTGAATATTTGGGGCTTTTTTCTTATGTAAAATGATATTTTTTAAAAATGGAATTTCTAGAACTCTCTTCTGAATGAAGCAATATCTGTTGTTTTATTTTTTTTTTTTTTATGTTTCTAGAATGCAAGACAAGCCAGGCTGTTATGCTGGCTCTGTGTTTCCCCTCTGTTTATAAACAGTGTTGAGGATCATCCATCATCTGCTCTGTACTTCAAAATGATGACATCTCTACTTCATCCTCACAATGCTGTAGCACTGACACTTCAAAGAAACTCAGAAAATGCTAAAAAAAAAAAGCACAACTTACAACCATTCCACAAGTATAATATCTGTGTGCAAACAAAAGGCTAAAAGACTCATTTTGCTGAAAATAATTAAAGTCTTGGTGTTTCTTTTTTTTTTTTTTTTTTTGGTCTTGGTTTGGGTTTTTTCCCCCCTCTTTCCTTTTCCTGGCTTTAACTTATTGAACTTTTTAGTTAAGGCAGCCTGAAGGCACAAAATTACAGATGGTAAAAAATTGAAAATTGATGGTAAAATTGAAAATTTCCTCTTTCCAAAGGTAATTGTTTCCAGTTGACACTTGCCACTTGAAGGGGATAAGTCAATCATTTCTAGAATGAAAATAGCTCTTATATTCCTGAGAGGGAAACTCCCTGACAAGGAGGAAAAAGGGATTACATCTTTTTTCCTTTACCTAATTTTGGGTATGTGTCACACCCACAGACAGAAACTTTGGCAGAAACAGGCAAAAGTAGCAAGAGTTCCTTGATATTTATAGTCCATGAATGCAAAAATGTAAGTGGGAAAAGCAGATCATATATTTGAAAATATTCAATATTTCAATTTTTTTACAAAGGCTGGTCTTAGAGGTCTAGAGCCTGTAGCCTTTTTGACATTTGGAGAATTTTGAACAGCAGATCATGGAATAACTGCAAGAGTATGTTAATAGAATATGCCATTTACAGTGGGTTTGATTATGTTTCTTACTCCCATTGAAAAAAATAAATCCTGAATAATGGTATCTATTTAAATAAACATCTTTACAGTCAGAAATATAAGTTAGGCTCTTTCTATGACTTTTGATAAGCTTCTTGAGGGCATGCTGGCTAATAAGGATGTTCTAATTCTTTAGCAGCTCCAGACTGGGAGTAGGAATCGCTGGTTTTTCTCTTTACTGCTCAGCACAGATGCGAGCCCACAACTTCAAGGGAAATGAGCTGTGCCCTTTCTCACTGGGTTTAATAAATGTATACAGACAGTAAAAGCCTGCTGAGTTTTAGGAGTTCTGCATTTATTTCAGCTCTGAAGAATATCTCCTTTAGGGTTACAAATTTCTTTTCTTTTGAACTTCCCTGGTTTTGATTTCCTCTCGTTGCCTTTTTCTCCCAACTCTTCTCTATGACCCTTATCCCAGGTTTGTATTGTCCCTGTTTGCCCTCTTGGAAACAAACAAACAATTGACAGCCTTTATTTGTGTCTTTCAAACACAATTTTGACATCTTTTATTTGTGTCTTTGAGCTATTTCTGAGCTCTTTCTGTCTTCTGATAAGCAGAAAAACTGCCCTGAGTGCATACTTGCAAGTGATACAAGCAGCTTTGCATGCAAGCTCTCAGAAAAGTTTCTGTGACTGAGATCTGAGCAGCAAGACCTAAATCTGGTACTTAATTTGAATCATCCCAGTGAGCTGGACTCAGTCAATAGCCACCTTTGCTTTATTTAGGAACAAACACACTCCAGGATATTCCTGTTCCTGCCAAAACAAGGCTATTTCCTACTGTCTGTTTGCACCTTGATTTTGTTTAGCTGAATCTGATAAGGGTTGCACTTTAGGACATGTGAAATTAGCAGCAGCTAGTTAAAATTTGTGTTCTCTCAGGGAAACCAGGTGCTTGTACGTCCGATTTATGACTCATTTTTTCAAGGGGAGTAAGGAGGAATGAGGCCCCAAAGCACAGCTTCGTAAAATTATTACAAAATGTTCAAGGGAAGGCATAAGAGCTGTATTTCTAGTAAAAGCTGGGGCAGGGGAGGGAAAGGGGGAAAAAAGAAAATAAAAGGAACTGCAGAACCTGCTCCAGAAATGGGAGAGAAAGACTTCACACACAAAACCTCTAGGTCCATGGAACACCCTGCGGGTCCTGAAGTATTACAGGATCTGTCTCAGTGCCTGACTTAATAAAACTCATCTGAAAAACTCCTTGTGCTTTTCAGGACTCCTGTTTTGGAATTGAAGAAGTGTTTGCAGTCTGGAAAGCTTGTCCTTGTTTTTTTTTCCTTCAGCTATGCCAGCTGCTCTAGGAAAAGTTGTTATCTCCTGCAAATCTTTCTTCTCAGGAAAAAAGAAAAAAAAAAGTGTATTTATGCTGTTTGCTTTGGTTGGGATTTTTCACTTTCAGGATTGATTCACACAAGTAAAACCTCATTCCCATTTTAACAGAACTCTAAGGGATATAAAACCACTTGTAAATCCCTCTACTTTCTGAAAAAGAGGTAAGGGCTAACAAAGTTAAAGAGGTCACTTTAAAAAGAAAATAAAAGACAAAGCACAGCATGTGCCAAAGTATTTTGCTGACTATGATGAAATTAGGCATATTCTTGAGTGAAATGGGGCCAAACATCCTCATTCTACCTGCTGGAAGGTTCAGGGGGTCTGGAGGTGCCAAGGAAAGGCTTTTAAACAAAGCTGTGTTAAGTGAGTAACTCCAGTTTCCAGGCACAGCCTGTTTATGAGGGAGGCTGGCCCACGATAAACACACTGCAGAGGAACTCTTTGGAATTATTTCATGCTTCCATTGCAAACTTTGTGCAAAATATCAATTAAACCCAGGCATGTTAAAAAATTACACATAGCTATTTTGTATCTTCATAATATAATTTAAATTGCTCTATTTATTAAGGTTTCTTGATGCTGAAACTAAAAGCATAATGTTTAACATAATTTAAGTTCAAAGCTGAAGACAAAAACCTGAGAGTTTTACCTTTTGTGCCTCCAGTTCTCCTCTCCATCCCACCCTGGGGAGGACGGAGTGGTTTTACTAGGAGAACTAAACTGGAGAATACCATTCCCAAACCATGGCATGACCCTCTAAAAAAGTGATGGCTGAAATTTTGCTTTTTCTGTCTGTAGTTAAAGCAAGAATCAACAGAACTGCATTAACTGAGCAGGGACTGTTTGTTCATACAAGTAGTAGGTAGGTAGCATGATCAAGAAATATACAGAAAATTTGCCCATGAACCACAGAATATTTGCAGAGAGATTGAAAATCAGTTTCAAACAATCAAATTTTAAAAGTTGTGGTAATAAGCACCTTGACACTCAGCACCTGTGGAAAGCAGGTCTTTCTTATCATGTTTTTTTCTCCCAAATTTACTTATGAAAAAGAATGCTTAGAGAGAAGCAAAATAGCAATTATCCCTCCCTTTTTAATTTGTTTTTTGACTTCCAAGATGCCTCCGGAAATGGATAATTTGTAAGGACACAAAAGTTAAACTTTTTAAAAACGTAGCTCTATTTAGTCATTGTTCTTATGCTGAGAAAGAGAAAATGTACTATAATAGATGGCACTAGAAGCCAGTCTGGTCGCTTGAAAAAGCAGCCCAGGTCAAGGCAGTGAGGGTAGTGAGTGGAGAGGAGAGGTGGTGATCTCATTAATAAAACAAAGCCTGGAGTGTCTTTACAGAAGGATGGATTATGTTGACAATCAAGTGAAGGATGCACTTGAAAGGCAAAGGTGCCACTGGGATATTTGACCATGGTGCTCTGAGACTGATTTTTGATTAAAAAACTGAGAGCACAGTCAATCCTCCATAAATGCAGGACTGTGTCCTGTGTCCCCCACACAATGGCTCCTTTATGGGCTGCCTCCTGCTCTCTGTGCTGAGCCCCAGCTCTGACAGGACAGGTATGACTTGGAGCCTTGAAGATTTTTAATGTTGGGTTGTTGTGTTTTTTTGTTTTTTTTTTTGTTTTTTTTTTTTGTTTTTTTTTTAACACATTTCAGATCTCCCAAGGAACACAAAAGGCTTAGCTTGTTCTGAACCCAGGATTTTAAAATTCCCCTCAAGTATAAAGAAGAAAAATTAGTACTTTACTACCTGAAATACAAATAAAGCATCCTTTGACTACAATTATTGAACCCTGGCAAAATATTATTTTAAGCTGGGTAATCTGATGCTGTTTCCATGCTAAACAACACTCAAGCCCTATGATAGTAATGTGGAAACTCACTGGCTGAAGCAGGGGGTGTGTGAGGGGGAATTATTGCTCATGATAAAAGCAAAGAAGTGCAGTTAAGCAGCAAGAAAGGAAAACATGAAATTAATGCATTTCCCTTGTTGTTTTAACAATGCCTATTTATTGTGGAAGAAGAAAGGGGAGATTAGGAAATCTCACTTCTGGATTAGGAAAAGGCCCTTATCACATCTTCCCAGGATATATTGTTGTATTTTGCCTGAACTCTTCTGCTATGAAAGAGCTGCTGTCTTAAGTGAAAAAATACTACAATATTTCAGTTTTCAGTGTACAGAAGTTTTATTGTTTCTGTGAAATTGTTGCTTTGGTCTCTGCCAGACACTTGAGTTGCCTGAAAACCTGATGCCTGCACATGCAGTGTCTCTCCCTACAGAGATCTGGCAGAGGTCCCTCATCTGCTGAAGCCACTGGAGTTCTACACCGATGCAAGAGGAGCATCTTTGCCTTTGGAGTGGGAGCTCTGCTCGCTGTGCATCCAATGAAAACTTTTATTTTGTCGAGTCAGCTCAAAGCACAAAGTGCTTGTTAGTTTTCCCATCCAGTGTTGGACCTCACTCAACAAATAATGAACCGTGGGTGTGTTGTGCTTCCATCCTTTTTTACCTTTACCACTTGCTAATTTTGGAACTTGCTGTTTATAATTACAGCACTGAGCCAGGGCTCTTGGCTTGGGAAATGAGAATGTTTTAAAGGGAATCTTAATAGCTGCATCTTGGTTGAATACACTGTGAAGAGCTGAGTCTGACCTACATTAAAAGCTTTTCATTCTGCAAATAAATAGAAAGCCCTAACACTGAGGGAAAAGCACATATTAATTTCTCTCTAAACCATTGGGATCAACAGAAATAGAAATTGAAGGGGTTTTGTGGGACCTCTCAGTGCTTGTTTCAGGATGTTATGGGGCAGTGCACTTTGTCAGGGTTTGAGTCAGTGCCTGCTGCAGTAACCTGCTGTAAACTGGACTAAGCAGACAATTTGCTTTGCCCTAAAACATCTCCTGAATGCCAGCAAATTAAAGGCCACTTTTATATTACATGTTTAATTAGTTGTTAAGTATTATAGGTAAAAGAACAACTGATTAAGTTATTTGCAAGATTTTTCTGATGCTGCATCAGAGAGTTTTGTCTTTTAAGCAGAAAACATCCTTGACACCCTGGTTCAGACTCTGCATCTCTTGTCATGAAGAAGGGAAGCTTTTGATAAGAAGGAAGACAATTTGAGAATAATTTCCTTTCCTGAGGCTGCACCTACAGTCAAAGGAGGATATCAACTATTGCAAAACCCCCAGCATGGGGAATTTTACTCCAGAGGAAGTCAGTGATCAGGGTTCTTCTCTCTTTTTCTTGGGTTATTAAATATTCTCTCAGAGTAAACCGTCTGTCTGATGATTCTCTACTGGCTGATACGTAGCTCTGGGAAAGGACAAACTCATTTTTCCAAAATTGCCTCTGAATTAGGGTGTTGCGTACCCCATTGCTGGGGGACATGGCCTACTGCAGAAAACACTACAATTCAATTATATTGGTGAATGCAATATTATTTGTGAAATAAAGTTGCCTTGTTAGAATATTTAGCTTTCTTGGATCTTTAGAGAATCATCAAACAAAATAACTCCATATTACCTCAGTAAAAAGGAGTTAACGAAAGAGCAGAGTTATCAGAAAGGTCTGAAATGAAATTATTATGAGGTATCCTGATGTCAGCAGAGAGTTCAAAAACATTTACATTTGTCATCTGGCTTGTCACCTTTGATAAGTCCTTTCTTTACTCTGCTTTCCTTATGTCATCCATGGCAATCCATCCCCTTCAATTTCTCCCTAGTTTCTTCACATGTGCTTATTCCTCCCAAGCACAAAGCACAGAGGAATGGATGTTTATTACTATAAACTGAAAAATTAAACTCTCTGTTAAACTGGAATAACAATATTTTGGTCCTTCATCTAAAAGGGCTAAAAGCAGAAGCCAAAAAAATCCCCAACATATTTTTGGTCTTAACACTACTTGTCAATCTATTGTACATGATATTTCGTGGGGTTCTCTCTTTTTTTTCTTTTTTTTTTTTTTTTCTTTCCTTAAAGAGTAGGTAATTTGTAAAACAAAATGCCAAAACCGTGAAACAAAAAAAAAAAAAAAAAAAAAAAAAAAAAAAAAAAAAAAATTCCTTTTGAAATTCTGTGTTTTGATATTTTATAATGGAATTCTTCCTTGAAAAAATATTTGCCATAATAGGACTTAAAATGCTTCTCAATGTAACTTGAATTCATGAAAATATGAAGTTTTCAGTGAGTTTACTGTCCATAGAAAATTTGTGGCCATGCCTACATACAAACAACAAGTAACAATATACTGTTACTCCTATTGATGTTATATGCTTTGGCTTAAAATGTACACTGTTTTGTTAAAACAATTTCAAAATACATTCTGATTTCAATAAATGCCCCTAGTGCTTCTGATGAACAGTGTGTTGTCTGCAATCAGCTTTGAAATTTGAAACCTTTGGATTTAGCTGGGACATTCAAATTAATTCAATGTTAGATTTATCTATTTATCTCATGGTAATAACTTCCATCTCTTGAAATTTCTCATTCAAAGCCTATAAAATAACAGAGTAGATAATCTTGCAAGATCTCTGCTTTATTGAATAGGAGAAATGCTTCCAGCCTGCTTGTTCTCTTGAGGGTTTGTTTCATGGCAGATTTCAGGCTCAGCTCAAATTTGCCCATGAACATAAATGCCATTCACCATTTGGCTGTACACCTAGGTGTTCTTTATCTGAGTTCTGATGGTGCAGCTCATTGTTTCAGAATTAAAACACCACCTGAAAAGTCGCGTGCACCTCGGTTGTGCATCTCTTTTGGTTGTCAAGGAAACCACCCCAGGACTCCTGGCACCGGACTTCATCACAATCTGTGATGGAAGCATCACATGTATTGGCCAGTCAGGCACCTCCCAGCGGGTGCTATTTTGGGAACAAGTCAATGCATCAGGTTCTCCACTCCCAGCAGCTCTGAAGCTGTGTGAGAGCTTGCCTTTGTCTCCATGGGGCTCTGTGCTCTGGCAGTTTCTCTGGCAGAGAGCCATCCTAGAGGTGAGGCTGTTAAACAGTGCTCTCAAGGTACAAAAAGGCCTTCAAAGCACTGTGGTAAACCTGTCTCTAACTTTCCTAAAGTCTGGAGTGAGGGCTAAAAGTTGCCAGGGGAAGAAGGTGGTAGCTTTTGTTTCAGATGAACACTCTTTCTCTTCATGTACCAAAACTCTACAAAAGTATTTACATTTACAGCCTTAAATGAAAAAGATAATAATTGCATATTTGTAATGGATTTGTAATTAATTTAGTCATTAAATGTCCTGAAGATGTTGACTGAGATCTCCAGTCCTGGGAATGGCAGAACCCTGTGGTTATGGTTCTGGAGTCACCTGTGAGGGCTATAGGCTGTCACCCAGACTGAGGGTCAAAGTGCCCCTGCTACCAGCTTGTTCCCAAACTGAGTTTGTCCAGAAAGCATCCAGAAGGGTAAAGTGCTTTATTTTCATGAAGGGGAAAGTAAAGCTTTGGGTGTCTTTGGGGATGTTCATAGCAAATGACAGCAAGCTGGAAGAAGGTTACTTGAATGCTAAGGGGAGAAATTAGGACAGGATAATGAGGAAGACAGAGGGTAGGAAGAGAAGTAAAACTGTGATGCACAGCTGAAATGGATATGTAAAACAGGGACTGGAAACCTGTGGGGTGGGAATGAAAGAACTGTAAGAAATGTCACACTGGGGAGAAATGGTTGTGGACAATTGGAAAACCAAGAACAGGGAATTTATGGTAAAAATGGAATGGCCTGCACCATCACAGGACTGCATGGTGTTTTACTTTGTGAGGGGAAATGCTGAGATAACTCAGAGGGGACAGCAAGAACTTCAGAGGGGAGGAATGGAGTTCCCTGGCATCACCTGTAGTGCATAGAATCAACATTTTGGGGGTAAGGTTGAGGAGTTTTATTTCCACTGGATGGTGGGAATCTGTGCAGGACATATAGAGGATACTTTTGGCGGGAAAATCTGAGGGGATCTCTAGGGGGGATAGTTGGTTTTGGGAAAAGGCGGGAAAAGTGAGGTAACTTGGGGAGGAAGGGAAAGAAAAGTTTGTGATAAAAACCTGAGGTAATTTTTAAAGGCCAGAAAGAAAATTTTTGTGGTTAAAACCTGAGGTCATATGCAGGGTTGTAAATGAATATATTTGAGGCAAAATCTGAGGTAACTAGAACGAGACAAATAAGGAAGGTTTCTGAGGGAAAATCTGAGGGGAATCAGTAGAGGAAAAAAAGGACATTTTGGAGATAAAATCCGAGATGAGAATAATTAGGTGGCATTTTGGGGCTTAAATCAGAGGTAATATATAGATGCAGATGAGGATGTCGTGAAGGGAAAATGTGAGGTAATCAATGGAATAGAACATTTTGGAAGGAGAAATCCGAGGTAATCTGTAGGGACCAGAACGAACACTGAGGTGGTGCGCCCCTAGTGATGAAGAGGAGGTGTGAGGGTCACTGAGGGGCCCTGAGTGTCCTTGAGGGAGGTGGATGCCGCCTGTGTGGCTCTTTAGCGTCGCAGGGCGCGATTCCCGCCCGCCCCTCGCCCTTCAAGTCCCCTCAGGCGCAGAGGCGGGAACTCGAAGCCGCTGTGTCCGCCCGGGGGGGGCGCCCCCGCTCCTCAGGTGCCCTCAGCCCCGACGGCGGGAACTCGAAGCCGCTGTGTGCGGCCGGGGCGGCGCCCCCGCCCCTCAGGTGCCGAGGCGGGAACTCGAAGCCGCTGTGTCCCGCCGCTCTCGGCGAGGGACCCATGCACGGGCCGGGAGCCGCCTCGGGCAGCCCGGCGGCCCTCAAGATTCTCACGGTGTTTCAGTTTGCGGGAGGAAGAGATGAGGTGAGTCAGAGGGGACAAAAAGAACTTCTTGGGGGGAGGGATGCTGGAATTCCCCGGCATCACCTGGAGGGCACGGAACGAACATTTTGGGGTAAAATTGAGGCGTGTGGGAACAAAAGCTGCAGTAATCTGTGGTGATCATGTAGTGGACGTTTTTGGAAGGAAAAACTTTCCTCTAGGGGAGAAAATTGTTTTTGGGGAAAGGTCTGAGGTAATTTTTGGAGGTTGGGCAGAGAAAATTTTGTGATAAAACCTGAGGTCATTTTTAATGGCCAGAAGGAACATTTTTTGGGGTAAAATCTCGGGAAATCTGCAAGGGACTGAATGAATATTTTTGAAGGAAAATCTGAGGTAATCTGTAAGGACCAAAATGGACAATGAGGGTGAGGTGGCTCCCCAGGTGATGCTGAGGGGATTTGAGGGTCACTGAGGGAATATGAATGTCACTGAGGGGACATTGGTCCCTGGGTGCGTGGCAAGTGTCCCATGTGTCACTGAGGAAATAAGAGATCAGTGAAGGAATGGCCAATTCCCTGAGTTCTCCCGAGGAGCCCTGAGTGTCCCTGAGGGGCAGTCGATGTGAAGCCCAAGAAAAACAAGGGGAAGAAAACAAAACTCTATAGTCTAGACGGCTACAGAGCAGGTGTTTGTATATTCAGAGCTGGGAGTGAGGTGGATCTCTCTGGCAAACCTCACTCAATGTTGTTTTGCCTTCGGTTTCATTCTAAATTGTAATGTCCCAGTTACAAGGTGTCATTGGCATACTCATGTTTGTGTACAGCTGTATCATTTGTGTAAAACTGTGTTCTATGAGTGTTGATAATTTTGTAGTATGCAAGTTCCATTAAGATTTGCTATTTTGCTCATGGTGGTGCTTGTTATCTCCCTGGCTTCGCAGTCTTGCTTGTTTCACCTGCCCATCCTGGTCCACTATTACGTGTTACAATTCCTTGGTACAATGTAACGCGTAGCCTTTTGTTACGTACCTCTTAGGTTTCAGACGCCACCTGTGTTCCTCTGAGGGGGAGTATGAGCCTCATTTGAGGGGAGGCAGGTGCTCCGTGCTCCTCTGAGGGGACATGAGTGTCACTGAAGGGTCGGTAAATGTCCTGCGTGTTGCTGAGAGGCCACAGAGTCACTGAAGGAGTGGTGTGTGCCCTGCATGTTGCTGAGGGGACCAAGGTGATTTGAGGGGAGGCAGGTGCCTCGAGTGTGGCTGAGGAAGCTGTGAGAGAGCTTCCTCACAGCATGTAGCCCGCATGTAACTGAGGCGGTGGCAGATGCCCTGCGTGCCACTGAGGATCAGTGAGGGGGGGATGCGGATTTGCCGTGCGTCGCTGCGGGCACGGGAGGGTCCCTGATGCGGACCCGCTTGCCCTCTGAGGAACGTCCCTCCCCGGGGGGCGGGAGGGGCGGGCGTGTTCCCGTCGTGCGGCCACCGCCTCCCGATTGGCCCGCAGGGCGCGTTTTCCGCCCAGGGGAGGCGGCCCTGCCTCGCCGGTTCCGTCAGCTGCAGAGGCGGGAAGTCGAAGCAGCTGCGTGCTCCTGAGGTCCCCTCAGCCCCGACGGCGGGAACTTGAAGCCTCTGTGGCTGCGTCTCTCGGCGCGTCGCCGGCGGGGGCGGGGGGGGGGGGGGGTTGCCTTGGGCGGTTGCCATGGGCGGTCCGGGAGGCGCCCTCGGGGTGAGCCAGAGGAGGAATGGACGGCGGCCGCCGCCGGTCTGCACGGTGTTTCAGTTTGCGAGGGGTAGAGATCAGGTAACTCATAGGGGCAGCAAGAACTGCAGAGGAGAGGAATGCTGGGATTTCCTAGATTCATCTGTGGGGCAAGGAATGAACATTTTGGGTAAAACGGAGTAGTGTGAGAACAAAAGCTGTGGTAATCTATGGAGGTCATAGAGCAGACATTTTTGGAGGGAAAATCGCAGGTGCTTTCTAGGGAAGAAAATTGTTTTGGGGAAAAAGTTTGAGGTATTTTGGGGCTGTCCGGCAGAGAAAATTTTGTGATAAAACCTGAGGTAATTTTAGAGGGCCAGAAGGGACATTTAAATGTGAGATCTCAGTAAATCTGAAATGTGATGAATGAAAGGAAAATCTCAAGTAATCTCTATGGTATAGAACTTTTGAGGAGCAAAATCTGTGTTAATCTCTAGGAGATATTTTGAGGGGAAATCTGAAGAAGTGTATGGGAGAGAGAACAAATGTTTTTTGGATAAAATCTTAGGTGACGTATACAACACAGCTAGGGGACATTTTGGAGGGAAAATCAGAGGCGCTCTTTTGAGGGGGACCAAAGTCCCACTGTAGTCAAAAAACCTGAAGTAACTTACATAAAACAAATTAGTGCTTTCCTGATGGGTGACTTATGGGTAATTTAGAGGAAAAACAGCACATCTGAGGGAGAGTCTGCTGTAACACAGCAGTTAGAGGGAGCGCTTTGATAGACAATCTGAGATAATTTAAAAGGGAAAGAGGTGACATTTTTAGCTAAAAACCTGGGATTCTTCATAAGGTTACTGTCGTGGGCAGAGTGGGACCTGCAGACAAAATCTCTTAGAAAAGCCTTCCTGATGAGTCATGATGTGTAAAAATGACCCCCTTGCTTTATAAACTCCTCAGAGAGGAACCTGGGTGAGGGTAATACAATCGTAGCCTCAGATTTTCTCACAGGCCACTGCCTAAAAGATTTTGTACACATAACTAAAACTTTATCCAATTTTCTTCAGAATAAAGGATTGCAAATGACATATATTCAGGTAAACTTACCTAATTTATTAAGATAACAATTGCACAACTATCTTAATCAGAAATATTTGCTACAACATACAGATACGATAAAAAACAGCGTAGTATAATGCACTGTTTTCAACCAACAGTCAGTATATTAAAACTACGAAAAAAAATTTTCAATGAAAGTTAATGTAACACAGCCATGGAAAAAAAATGCAAGAACTGAGGGCTGTCTACAATCTGGGAGACATAAATAGATACATCATTGCAAGAACAAATACCTTAAAGACCAACTCCTAGTATTTGGGGCTGGATACAAAGAAGATCAGTCTCTGGGACTGTGCCCCTCAGACACAGGGTCACAGTTCCCCTCAGACACAGGGTCTGGAGCTTCTCGGGCCTGACTGTGTTCTGTTACTGGGGATGGCCCCGGACTTGGAGAGAAGGAGCCTGCTTAGGCCTTGGGGACCAGAGCCGCCCCGTAAGTCGGGGCCGGTGCTCTGGGGTCCCGGGCACTTTGCAGTCCAGGCAGCGGCTTGAGCTCCCTGTAAGCAGGGGTGCAGCCTCTTGGCCGCTGCTCTGCGTGCCCAGCTTGGTTTGCCCAGAGGGCCCGGCTCCCAGCACGGCGTGGGACTGTGCCGGACGTCGCGATGGTGAGTCAAGCTGAACTTGGAGGCTTTTGGGCAGCTGGGGGGCTGTGTGGGTGGTGGCAGGAGGATCTCGCTGTGGGGCTGTTGGGTGGCATTCCCTTTGGGAGCTGAAGCTCCTCAGGCCTGATTGTGACCTCATCAACGTTTGCAGAAGCCGTGGGACGGCGAGGCAAGAGCCAGCGGGAGGAGCGGCGTCTTCGAGCTCAAGAGCGGAAGGGCGAGGCAAGAGCGAGCTGGAGGAGCGGCGTCTTCGAGCTCAGGAGTGGAACAGCAAGGTAAGAGCAGCAGCTTGGAACTGAAGTTGGAGGCTTGTGGGCAGCCCGGGGATCTGGGGGTGGCTGCTTGAGGTTGTCCCCGTGGAGCTGTGCGGTCGCGGTTCCCTTCAGGCACCGGGTGTGGAGCTTCTGAGGCCTGAGCGTGTCATGGTCCATTGGCAGAAGCCGTGGGACGACGAGGCAAGAGCGGCAGCGTCTTGGAGCTCAAGCGTGGAACGGCGAGGCAAGAGCGAGCTTGGAGCTGAAGAGGGGCCCCGAGGGGCCCTCTGGGCAAAGGGCTTTTCCAGGCCAGGGCACCTTCAGGGTGCCGCGGCTGGCTTTGCGCTGGGCGACCTCCCTGTGTGCAGGGCTGGGTCTTTGCTGTGGTTGGCCTTTTGCCCTTGTGCTCCTTTGGCTGCGCGGAGAGAGGGGCAACCCTGTAAGGAGGGTGAGAGCCCCTGTCTCCGCAGCTGAGAGGAGAAACAGAGCTCTCCCGGCCCCCAGCCCAGCTACCCTGTAAGCAGGGCAGGGCTTTTCCCCAGCCCCGGCAGCTTTCTGCCTGCTGCCGGCCCCTGGCCAGCGTGACCCCCTGTACTCGGGGCGCGTCACAGCCCGTGTCCCTGTGCCAGCCCTGAAGCGCCTCAGGGCCTCGCGGCCCCTGTGGCCTCCTTGGAGTGCAGGGGCAGGTCTGATGCTTTCCTCTCCCGCTCAGCATTAGCAATGGCTCCCTAGAGCAGGTTGGCTGCACGGAACTTGCTCTCCCACTTGTGGGACTGTCTCCCCGTCCCCTGTCTTGCCCTTAGTTGGTGTGAGTGAGGAAGTGTGCTTGTGCTTTAGCCCCCCCCTTTAGACATAGAGCAGCGTAGCTTAGACTTTCCCAGGTGGGAAAGAGGAGCTCTGTGCAGCCACAGGCGGGTGCCCAAAATGCACGGGTGGAGAAAGTGTCCGGCCTTGGCCCTGCTTTCTGAGGAGGGCGCGAAGCCGCTTAGCGGCAGCGGGGGCACCGTGACCCGCCTGTAGCCAGGGCCTGGGTCGTGCCGGTGAGCTGCCGGCGCGCCGGCCCTGTACTCGGGGCAGGTGTCGGGGCCTTGCAGCGCCCTTTTGTCCCCAGGAGCAGCCCCACCCGGGTCCCTGTAAGCAGGGCTGGGGAGGCTCCTTTAGCCAGGTGACAGGAAGCAGCGCTCCCGGGCCCTTGCCAGGGGTCAGGTTGAAGAAGTGCTGTGCCGCAGGGCGCGCTCCCGCCTTTGGCGCTGCTTTGGGCCGGTGCCACCTCCCTGGCGGCCTTGTTGAGGAGGCTCCCGGGGCTCCTGCCGGCGGCTGTGCTGCCGTGCTGCGCTGCGGCCGGGCTCCGGCCTGCCCCTAAGTGGGGCGCAGGCCGGAGCCTGTGCTCCGCGGCGCTTGTTGGGGGGTGCCGGGCTGCGGGGGGCGGCCCCGTAAGCGGGGTTGTGTGCGTCCCCTGGCCTCGGCGGGCGGTTGGAGGGACCCCCTGTAATCAGGCGGGTACCCCTGGCCCCGGTCTTTCAGAGGCGTGGGGCCAGGAGTCATGGGGCCAGGCACGTGCCCTCCCTGTCCTCGGGGCTGGGCTCGCGGCCCCTCGGGCGCCTCGGCTTTAGGCCGTGAGCTCGACTGCCTGACTGTAGAGTCTGGTTCCTGTTGCCTTGGGGGAAGGCCGAGCTCGGTGGCTCCCTGCGTGTGCACCGGCCTGTAAGCAGGCTGCGGGTCTGGGGGCCTTTGTGCTCCCTTCAGCTGGCAGCCTGCGTGGGGCGCCCGCCCCGTTAGTGGGGATGGCCCCGGACTTGGAGAGAAGGAGCCTGCTTAGGCCTTGGGGACCAGAGCCGCCCCGTAAGTCGGGGCCGGTGCTCTGGGGTCCCGGGCACTTTGCAGTCCAGGCAGCGGCTTGAGCTCCCTGTAAGCAGGGGTGCAGCCTCTTGGCCGCTGCTCTGCGTGCCCAGCTTGGTTTGCCCAGAGGGCCCGGCTCCCAGCACGGCGTGGGACTGTGCCGGACGTCGCGATGGTGAGTCAAGCTGAACTTGGAGGCTTTTGGGCAGCTGGGGGGCTGTGTGGGTGGTGGCAGGAGGATCTCGCTGTGGGGCTGTTGGGTGGCATTCCCTTTGGGAGCTGAAGCTCCTCAGGCCTGATTGTGACCTCATCAACGTTTGCAGAAGCCGTGGGACGGCGAGGCAAGAGCCAGCGGGAGGAGCGGCGTCTTCGAGCTCAAGAGCGGAAGGGCGAGGCAAGAGCGAGCTGGAGGAGCGGCGTCTTCGAGCTCAGGAGTGGAACAGCAAGGTAAGAGCAGCAGCTTGGAACTGAAGTTGGAGGCTTGTGGGCAGCCCGGGGATCTGGGGGTGGCTGCTTGAGGTTGTCCCCGTGGAGCTGTGCGGTCGCGGTTCCCTTCAGGCACCGGGTGTGGAGCTTCTGAGGCCTGAGCGTGTCATGGTCCATTGGCAGAAGCCGTGGGACGACGAGGCAAGAGCGGCAGCGTCTTGGAGCTCAAGCGTGGAACGGCGAGGCAAGAGCGAGCTTGGAGCTGAAGAGGGGCCCCGAGGGGCCCTCTGGGCAAAGGGCTTTTCCAGGCCAGGGCACCTTCAGGGTGCCGCGGCTGGCTTTGCGCTGGGCGACCTCCCTGTGTGCAGGGCTGGGTCTTTGCTGTGGTTGGCCTTTTGCCATTGTGCTCCTTTGGCTGCGCGGAGAGAGGGGCAACCCTGTAAGGAGGGTGAGAGCCCCTGTCTCCGCAGCTGAGAGGAGAAACAGAGCTCTCCCGGCCCCCAGCCCAGCTACCCTGTAAGCAGGGCAGGGCTTTTCCCCAGCCCCGGCAGCTTTCTGCCTGCTGCCGGCCCCTGGCCAGCGTGACCCCCTGTACTTGGGGCGCGTCACAGCCCGTGTCCCTGTGCCAGCCCTGAAGCGCCTCAGGGCCTCGTGGCCCCTGTGGCCTCCTTGGAGTGCAGGGGCAGGTCTGATGCTTTCCTCTCCCGCTCAGCATTAGCAATGGCTCCCTAGAGCAGGTTGGCTGCACGGAACTTGCTCTCCCACTTGTGGGACTGTCTCCCCGTCCCCTGTCTTGCCCTTAGTTGGTGTGAGTGAGGAAGTGTGCTTGTGCTTTAGCCCCCCCCTTTAGACATAGAGCAGCGTAGCTTAGACTTTCCCAGGTGGGAAAGAGGAGCTCTGTGCAGCCACAGGCGGGTGCCCAAAATGCACGGGTGGAGAAAGTGTCCGGCCTTGGCCCTGCTTTCTGAGGAGGGCGCGAAGCCGCTTAGCAGCAGCGGGGGCACCGTGACCCGCCTGTAGCCAGGGCCTGGGTCGTGCCGGTGAGCTGCCGGCGCGCCGGCCCTGTACTCGGGGCAGGTGTCGGGGCCTTGCAGCGCCCTTTTGTCCCCAGGAGCAGCCCCACCCGGGTCCCTGTAAGCAGGGCTGGGGAGGCTCCTTTAGCCAGGTGACAGGAAGCAGCGCTCCCGGGCCCTTGCCAGGGGTCAGGTTGAAGAAGTGCTGTGCCGCAGGGTGCGCTCCCGCCTTTGGCGCTGCTTTGGGCCGGTGCCACCTCCCTGGCGGCCTTGTTGAGGAGGCTCCCGGGGCTCCTGCCGGCGGCTGTGCTGCCGTGCTGCGCTGCGGCCGGGCTCCGGCCTGCCCCTAAGTGGGGCGCAGGCCGGAGCCTGTGCTCCGCGGCGCTTGTTGGGGGGTGCCGGGCTGCGGGGGGCGGCCCCGTAAGCGGGGTTGTGTGCGTCCCCTGGCCTCGGCGGGCGGTTGGAGGGACCCCCTGTAATCAGGCGGGTACCCCTGGCCCCGGTCTTTCAGAGGCGTGGGGCCAGGAGTCATGGGGCCAGGCACGTGCCCTCCCTGTCCTCGGGGCTGGGCTCGCGGCCCCTCGGGCGCCTCGGCTTTAGGCCGTGAGCTCGACTGCCTGACTGTAGAGTCTGGTTCCTGTTGCCTTGGGGGAAGGCCGAGCTCGGTGGCTCCCTGCGTGTGCACCGGCCTGTAAGCAGGCTGCGGGTCTGGGGGCCTTTGTGCTCCCTTCAGCTGGCAGCCTGCGTGGGGCGCCCGCCCCGTTAGTGGGGATGGCCCCGGACTTGGAGAGAAGGAGCCTGCTTAGGCCTTGGGGACCAGAGCCGCCCCGTAAGTCGGGGCCGGTGCTCTGGGGTCCCGGGCACTTTGCAGTCCAGGCAGCGGCTTGAGCTCCCTGTAAGCAGGGGTGCAGCCTCTTGGCCGCTGCTCTGCGTGCCCAGCTTGGTTTGCCCAGAGGGCCCGGCTCCCAGCACGGCGTGGGACTGTGCCGGACGTCGCGATGGTGAGTCAAGCTGAACTTGGAGGCTTTTGGGCAGCTGGGGGGCTGTGTGGGTGGTGGCAGGAGGATCTCGCTGTGGGGCTGTTGGGTGGCATTCCCTTTGGGAGCTGAAGCTCCTCAGGCCTGATTGTGACCTCATCAACGTTTGCAGAAGCCGTGGGACGGCGAGGCAAGAGCCAGCGGGAGGAGCGGCGTCTTCGAGCTCAAGAGCGGAAGGGCGAGGCAAGAGCGAGCTGGAGGAGCGGCGTCTTCGAGCTCAGGAGTGGAACAGCAAGGTAAGAGCAGCAGCTTGGAACTGAAGTTGGAGGCTTGTGGGCAGCCCGGGGATCTGGGGGTGGCTGCTTGAGGTTGTCCCCGTGGAGCTGTGCGGTCGCGGTTCCCTTCAGGCACCGGGTGTGGAGCTTCTGAGGCCTGAGCGTGTCATGGTCCATTGGCAGAAGCCGTGGGACGACGAGGCAAGAGCGGCAGCGTCTTGGAGCTCAAGCGTGGAACGGCGAGGCAAGAGCGAGCTTGGAGCTGAAGAGGGGCCCCGAGGGGCCCTCTGGGCAAAGGGCTTTTCCAGGCCAGGGCACCTTCAGGGTGCCGCGGCTGGCTTTGCGCTGGGCGACCTCCCTGTGTGCAGGGCTGGGTCTTTGCTGTGGTTGGCCTTTTGCCCTTGTGCTCCTTTGGCTGCGCGGAGAGAGGGGCAACCCTGTAAGGAGGGTGAGAGCCCCTGTCTCCGCAGCTGAGAGGAGAAACAGAGCTCTCCCGGCCCCCAGCCCAGCTACCCTGTAAGCAGGGCAGGGCTTTTCCCCAGCCCCGGCAGCTTTCTGCCTGCTGCCGGCCCCTGGCCAGCGTGACCCCCTGTACTCGGGGCGCGTCACAGCCCGTGTCCCTGTGCCAGCCCTGAAGCGCCTCAGGGCCTCGCGGCCCCTGTGGCCTCCTTGGAGTGCAGGGGCAGGTCTGATGCTTTCCTCTCCCGCTCAGCATTAGCAATGGCTCCCTAGAGCAGGTTGGCTGCACGGAACTTGCTCTCCCACTTGTGGGACTGTCTCCCCGTCCCCTGTCTTGCCCTTAGTTGGTGTGAGTGAGGAAGTGTGCTTGTGCTTTAGCCCCCCCCTTTAGACATAGAGCAGCGTAGCTTAGACTTTCCCAGGTGGGAAAGAGGAGCTCTGTGCAGCCACAGGCGGGTGCCCAAAATGCACGGGTGGAGAAAGTGTCCGGCCTTGGCCCTGCTTTCTGAGGAGGGCGCGAAGCCGCTTAGCAGCAGCGGGGGCACCGTGACCCGCCTGTAGCCAGGGCCTGGGTCGTGCCGGTGAGCTGCCGGCGCGCCGGCCCTGTACTCGGGGCAGGTGTCGGGGCCTTGCAGCGCCCTTTTGTCCCCAGGAGCAGCCCCACCCGGGTCCCTGTAAGCAGGGCTGGGGAGGCTCCTTTAGCCAGGTGACAGGAAGCAGCGCTCCCGGGCCCTTGCCAGGGGTCAGGTTGAAGAAGTGCTGTGCCGCAGGGCGCGCTCCCGCCTTTGGCGCTGCTTTGGGCCGGTGCCACCTCCCTGGCGGCCTTGTTGAGGAGGCTCCCGGGGCTCCTGCCGGCGGCTGTGCTGCCGTGCTGCGCTGCGGCCGGGCTCCGGCCTGCCCCTAAGTGGGGCGCAGGCCGGAGCCTGTGCTCCGCGGCGCTTGTTGGGGGGTGCCGGGCTGCGGGGGGCGGCCCCGTAAGCGGGGTTGCGTGCGTCCCCTGGCCTCGGCGGGCGGTTGGAGGGACCCCCTGTAATCAGGCGGGTACCCCTGGCCCCGGTCTTTCAGAGGCGTGGGGCCAGGAGTCATGGGGCCAGGCACGTGCCCTCCCTGTCCTCGGGGCTGGGCTCGCGGCCCCTCGGGCGCCTCGGCTTTAGGCCGTGAGCTCGACTGCCTGACTGTAGAGTCTGGTTCCTGTTGCCTTGGGGGAAGGCCGAGCTCGGTGGCTCCCTGCGTGTGCACCGGCCTGTAAGCAGGCTGCGGGTCTGGGGGCCTTTGTGCTCCCTTCAGCTGGCAGCCTGCGTGGGGCGCCCGCCCCGTTAGTGGGGATGGCCCCGGACTTGGAGAGAAGGAGCCTGCTTAGGCCTTGGGGACCAGAGCCGCCCCGTAAGTCGGGGCCGGTGCTCTGGGGTCCCGGGCACTTTGCAGTCCAGGCAGCGGCTTGAGCTCCCTGTAAGCAGGGGTGCAGCCTCTTGGCCGCTGCTCTGCGTGCCCAGCTTGGTTTGCCCAGAGGGCCCGGCTCCCAGCACGGCGTGGGACTGTGCCGGACGTCGCGATGGTGAGTCAAGCTGAACTTGGAGGCTTTTGGGCAGCTGGGGGTCTGTGTGGGTGGTGGCAGGAGGATCTCGCTGTGGGGCTGTTGGGTGGCATTCCCTTTGGGAGCGGAAGCTCCTCAGGCCTGATTGTGACCTCATCAACGTTTGCAGAAGCCGTGGGACGGCGAGGCAAGAGCCAGCGGGAGGAGCGGCGTCTTCGAGCTCAAGAGCGGAAGGGCGAGGCAAGAGCGAGCTGGAGGAGCGGCGTCTTCGAGCTCAGGAGTGGAACAGCAAGGTAAGAGCAGCAGCTTGGAACTGAAGTTGGAGGCTTGTGGGCAGCCCGGGGATCTGGGGGTGGCTGCTTGAGGTTGTCCCCGTGGAGCTGTGCGGTCGCGGTTCCCTTCAGGCACCGGGTGTGGAGCTTCTGAGGCCTGAGCGTGTCATGGTCCATTGGCAGAAGCCGTGGGACGACGAGGCAAGAGCGGCAGCGTCTTGGAGCTCAAGCGTGGAACGGCGAGGCAAGAGCGAGCTTGGAGCTGAAGAGGGGCCCCGAGGGGCCCTCTGGGCAAAGGGCTTTTCCAGGCCAGGGCACCTTCAGGGTGCCGCGGCTGGCTTTGCGCTGGGCGACCTCCCTGTGTGCAGGGCTGGGTCTTTGCTGTGGTTGGCCTTTTGCCATTGTGCTCCTTTGGCTGCGCGGAGAGAGGGGCAACCCTGTAAGGAGGGTGAGAGCCCCTGTCTCCGCAGCTGAGAGGAGAAACAGAGCTCTCCCGGCCCCCAGCCCAGCTACCCTGTAAGCAGGGCAGGGCTTTTCCCCAGCCCCGGCAGCTTTCTGCCTGCTGCCGGCCCCTGGCCAGCGTGACCCCCTGTACTTGGGGCGCGTCACAGCCCGTGTCCCTGTGCCAGCCCTGAAGCGCCTCAGGGCCTCGTGGCCCCTGTGGCCTCCTTGGAGTGCAGGGGCAGGTCTGATGCTTTCCTCTCCCGCTCAGCATTAGCAATGGCTCCCTAGAGCAGGTTGGCTGCACGGAACTTGCTCTCCCACTTGTGGGACTGTCTCCCCGTCCCCTGTCTTGCCCTTAGTTGGTGTGAGTGAGGAAGTGTGCTTGTGCTTTAGCCCCCCCCTTTAGACATAGAGCAGCGTAGCTTAGACTTTCCCAGGTGGGAAAGAGGAGCTCTGTGCAGCCACAGGCGGGTGCCCAAAATGCACGGGTGGAGAAAGTGTCCGGCCTAGGCCCTGCTTTCTGAGGAGGGCGCGAAGCCGCTTAGCAGCAGCGGGGGCACCGTGACCCGCCTGTAGCCAGGGCCTGGGTCGTGCCGGTGAGCTGCCGGCGCGCCGGCCCTGTACTCGGGGCAGGTGTCGGGGCCTTGCAGCGCCCTTTTGTCCCCAGGAGCAGCCCCACCCGGGTCCCTGTAAGCAGGGCTGGGGAGGCTCCTTTAGCCAGGTGACAGGAAGCAGCGCTCCCGGGCCCTTGCCAGGGGTCAGGTTGAAGAAGTGCTGTGCCGCAGGGCGCGCTCCCGCCTTTGGCGCTGCTTTGGGCCGGTGCCACCTCCCTGGCGGCCTTGTTGAGGAGGCTCCCGGGGCTCCTGCCGGCGGCTGTGCTGCCGTGCTGCGCTGCGGCCGGGCTCCGGCCTGCCCCTAAGTGGGGCGCAGGCCGGAGCCTGTGCTCCGCGGCGCTTGTTGGGGGGTGCCGGGCTGCGGGGGGCGGCCCCGTAAGCGGGGTTGTGTGCGTCCCCTGGCCTCGGCGGGCGGTTGGAGGGACCCCCTGTAATCAGGCGGGTACCCCTGGCCCCGGTCTTTCAGAGGCGTGGGGCCAGGAGTCATGGGGCCAGGCACGTGCCCTCCCTGTCCTCGGGGCTGGGCTCGCGGCCCCTCGGGCGCCTCGGCTTTAGGCCGTGAGCTCGACTGCCTAACTGTAGAGTCTGGTTCCTGTTGCCTTGGGGGAAGGCCGAGCTCGGTGGCTCCCTGCGTGTGCACCGGCCTGTAAGCAGGCTGCGGGTCTGGGGGCCTTTGTGCTCCCTTCAGCTGGCAGCCTGCGTGGGGCGCCCGCCCCGTTAGTGGGGATGGCCCCGGACTTGGAGAGAAGGAGCCTGCTTAGGCCTTGGGGACCAGAGCCGCCCCGTAAGTCGGGGCCGGTGCTCTGGGGTCCCGGGCACTTTGCAGTCCAGGCAGCGTCTTGAGCTCCCTGTAAGCAGGGGTGCAGCCTCTTGGCCGCTGCTCTGCGTGCCCAGCTTGGTTTGCCCAGAGGGCCCGGCTCCCAGCACGGCGTGGGACTGTGCCGGACGTCGCGATGGTGAGTCAAGCTGAACTTGGAGGCTTTTGGGCAGCTGGGGGGCTGTGTGGGTGGTGGCAGGAGGATCTCGCTGTGGGGCTGTTGGGTGGCATTCCCTTTGGGAGCTGAAGCTCCTCAGGCCTGATTGTGACCTCATCAACGTTTGCAGAAGCCGTGGGACGGCGAGGCAAGAGCCAGCGGGAGGAGCGGCGTCTTCGAGCTCAAGAGCGGAAGGGCGAGGCAAGAGCGAGCTGGAGGAGCGGCGTCTTCGAGCTCAGGAGTGGAACAGCAAGGTAAGAGCAGCAGCTTGGAACTGAAGTTGGAGGCTTGTGGGCAGCCCGGGGATCTGGGGGTGGCTGCTTGAGGTTGTCCCCGTGGAGCTGTGCGGTCGCGGTTCCCTTCAGGCACCGGGTGTGGAGCTTCTGAGGCCTGAGCGTGTCATGGTCCATTGGCAGAAGCCGTGGGACGACGAGGCAAGAGCGGCAGCGTCTTGGAGCTCAAGCGTGGAACGGCGAGGCAAGAGCGAGCTTGGAGCTGAAGAGGGGCCCCGAGGGGCCCTCTGGGCAAAGGGCTTTTCCAGGCCAGGGCACCTTCAGGGTGCCGCGGCTGGCTTTGCGCTGGGCGACCTCCCTGTGTGCAGGGCTGGGTCTTTGCTGTGGTTGGCCTTTTGCCCTTGTGCTCCTTTGGCTGCGCGGAGAGAGGGGCAACCCTGTAAGGAGGGTGAGAGCCCCTGTCTCCGCAGCTGAGAGGAGAAACAGAGCTCTCCCGGCCCCCAGCCCAGCTACCCTGTAAGCAGGGCAGGGCTTTTCCCCAGCCCCGGCAGCTTTCTGCCTGCTGCCGGCCCCTGGCCAGCGTGACCCCCTGTACTTGGGGCGCGTCACAGCCCGTGTCCCTGTGCCAGCCCTGAAGCGCCTCAGGGCCTCGTGGCCCCTGTGGCCTCCTTGGAGTGCAGGGGCAGGTCTGATGCTTTCCTCTCCCGCTCAGCATTAGCAATGGCTCCCTAGAGCAGGTTGGCTGCACGGAACTTGCTCTCCCACTTGTGGGACTGTCTCCCCGTCCCCTGTCTTGCCCTTAGTTGGTGTGAGTGAGGAAGTGTGCTTGTGCTTTAGCCCCCCCCTTTAGACATAGAGCAGCGTAGCTTAGACTTTCCCAGGTGGGAAAGAGGAGCTCTGTGCAGCCACAGGCGGGTGCCCAAAATGCACGGGTGGAGAAAGTGTCCGGCCTTGGCCCTGCTTTCTGAGGAGGGCGCGAAGCCGCTTAGCAGCAGCGGGGGCACCGTGACCCGCCTGTAGCCAGGGCCTGGGTCGTGCCGGTGAGCTGCCGGCGCGCCGGCCCTGTACTCGGGGCAGGTGTCGGGGCCTTGCAGCGCCCTTTTGTCCCCAGGAGCAGCCCCACCCGGGTCCCTGTAAGCAGGGCTGGGGAGGCTCCTTTAGCCAGGTGACAGGAAGCAGCGCTCCCGGGCCCTTGCCAGGGGTCAGGTTGAAGAAGTGCTGTGCCGCAGGGCGCGCTCCCGCCTTTGGCGCTGCTTTGGGCCGGTGCCACCTCCCTGGCGGCCTTGTTGAGGAGGCTCCCGGGGCTCCTGCCGGCGGCTGTGCTGCCGTGCTGCGCTGCGGCCGGGCTCCGGCCTGCCCCTAAGTGGGGCGCAGGCCGGAGCCTGTGCTCCGCGGCGCTTGTTGGGGGGTGCCGGGCTGCGAGGGGCGGCCCCGTAAGCGGGGTTGTGTGCGTCCCCTGGCCTCGGCGGGCGGTTGGAGGGACCCCCTGTAATCAGGCGGGTACCCCTGGCCCCGGTCTTTCAGAGGCGTGGGGCCAGGAGTCATGGGGCCAGGCACGTGCCCTCCCTGTCCTCGGGGCTGGGCTCGCGGCCCCTCGGGCGCCTCGGCTTTAGGCCGTGAGCTCGACTGCCTGACTGTAGAGTCTGGTTCCTGTTGCCTTGGGGGAAGGCCGAGCTCGGTGGCTCCCTGCGTGTGCACCGGCCTGTAAGCAGGCTGCGGGTCTGGGGGCCTTTGTGCTCCCTTCAGCTGGCAGCCTGCGTGGGGCGCCCGCCCCGTTAGTGGGGATGGCCCCGGACTTGGAGAGAAGGAGCCTGCTTAGGCCTTGGGGACCAGAGCCGCCCCGTAAGTCGGGGCCGGTGCTCTGGGGTCCCGGGCACTTTGCAGTCCAGGCAGCGGCTTGAGCTCCCTGTAAGCAGGGGTGCAGCCTCTTGGCCGCTGCTCTGCGTGCCCAGCTTGGTTTGCCCAGAGGGCCCGGCTCCCAGCACGGCGTGGGACTGTGCCGGACGTCGCGATGGTGAGTCAAGCTGAACTTGGAGGCTTTTGGGCAGCTGGGGGGCTGTGTGGGTGGTGGCAGGAGGATCTCGCTGTGGGGCTGTTGGGTGGCATTCCCTTTGGGAGCTGAAGCTCCTCAGGCCTGATTGTGACCTCATCAACGTTTGCAGAAGCCGTGGGACGGCGAGGCAAGAGCCAGCGGGAGGAGCGGCGTCTTCGAGCTCAAGAGCGGAAGGGCGAGGCAAGAGCGAGCTGGAGGAGCGGCGTCTTCGAGCTCAGGAGTGGAACAGCAAGGTAAGAGCAGCAGCTTGGAACTGAAGTTGGAGGCTTGTGGGCAGCCCGGGGATCTGGGGGTGGCTGCTTGAGGTTGTCCCCGTGGAGCTGTGCGGTCGCGGTTCCCTTCAGGCACCGGGTGTGGAGCTTCTGAGGCCTGAGCGTGTCATGGTCCATTGGCAGAAGCCGTGGGACGACGAGGCAAGAGCGGCAGCGTCTTGGAGCTCAAGCGTGGAACGGCGAGGCAAGAGCGAGCTTGGAGCTGAAGAGGGGCCCCGAGGGGCCCTCTGGGCAAAGGGCTTTTCCAGGCCAGGGCACCTTCAGGGTGCCGCGGCTGGCTTTGCGCTGGGCGACCTCCCTGTGTGCAGGGCTGGGTCTTTGCTGTGGTTGGCCTTTTGCCCTCGTGCTCCTTTGGCTGCGCGGAGAGAGGGGCAACCCTGTAAGGAGGGTGAGAGCCCCTGTCTCCGCAGCTGAGAGGAGAAACAGAGCTCTCCCGGCCCCCAGCCCAGCTACCCTGTAAGCAGGGCAGGGCTTTTCCCCAGCGCCGGCAGCTTTCTGCCTGCTGCCGGCCCCTGGCCAGCGTGACCCCCTGTACTCGGGGCGCGTCACAGCCCGTGTCCCTGTGCCAGCCCTGAAGCGCCTCAGGGCCTCGTGGCCCCTGTGGCCTCCTTGGAGTGCAGGGGCAGGTCTGATGCTTTCCTCTCCCGCTCAGCATTAGCAATGGCTCCCTAGAGCAGGTTGGCTGCACGGAACTTGCTCTCCCACTTGTGGGACTGTCTCCCCGTCCCCTGTCTTGCCCTTAGTTGGTGTGAGTGAGGAAGTGTGCTTGTGCTTTAGCCCCCCCCTTTAGACATAGAGCAGCGTAGCTTAGACTTTCCCAGGTGGGAAAGAGGAGCTCTGTGCAGCCACAGGCGGGTGCCCAAAATGCACGGGTGGAGAAAGTGTCCGGCCTTGGCCCTGCTTTCTGAGGAGGGCGCGAAGCCGCTTAGCGGCAGCGGGGGCACCGTGACCCGCCTGTAGCCAGGGCCTGGGTCGTGCCGGTGAGCTGCCGGCGCGCCGGCCCTGTACTCGGGGCAGGTGTCGGGGCCTTGCAGCGCCCTTTTGTCCCCAGGAGCAGCCCCACCCGGGTCCCTGTAAGCAGGGCTGGGGAGGCTCCTTTAGCCAGGTGACAGGAAGCAGCGCTCCCGGGCCCTTGCCAGGGGTCAGGTTGAAGAAGTGCTGTGCCGCAGGGCGCGCTCCCGCCTTTGGCGCTGCTTTGGGCCGGTGCCACCTCCCTGGCGGCCTTGTTGAGGAGGCTCCCGGGGCTCCTGCCGGCGGCTGTGCTGCCGTGCTGCGCTGCGGCCGGGCTCCGGCCTGCCCCTAAGTGGGGCGCAGGCCGGAGCCTGTGCTCCGCGGCGCTTGTTGGGGGGTGCCGGGCTGCGGGGGGCGGCCCCGTAAGCGGGGTTGTGTGCGTCCCCTGGCCTCGGCGGGCGGTTGGAGGGACCCCCTGTAATCAGGCGGGTACCCCTGGCCCCGGTCTTTCAGAGGCGTGGGGCCAGGAGTCATGGGGCCAGGCACGTGCCCTCCCTGTCCTCGGGGCTGGGCTCGCGGCCCCTCGGGCGCCTCGGCTTTAGGCCGTGAGCTCGACTGCCTGACTGTAGAGTCTGGTTCCTGTTGCCTTGGGGGAAGGCCGAGCTCGGTGGCTCCCTGCGTGTGCACCGGCCTGTAAGCAGGCTGCGGGTCTGGGGGCCTTTGTGCTCCCTTCAGCTGGCAGCCTGCGTGGGGCGCCCGCCCCGTTAGTGGGGATGGCCCCGGACTTGGAGAGAAGGAGCCTGCTTAGGCCTTGGGGACCAGAGCCGCCCCATAAGTCGGGGCCGGTGCTCTGGGGTCCCGGGCACTTTGCAGTCCAGGCAGCGGCTTGAGCTCCCTGTAAGCAGGGGTGCAGCCTCTTGGCCGCTGCTCTGCGTGCCCAGCTTGGTTTGCCCAGAGGGCCCGGCTCCCAGCACGGCGTGGGACTGTGCCGGACGTCGCGATGGTGAGTCAAGCTGAACTTGGAGGCTTTTGGGCAGCTGGGGGGCTGTGTGGGTGGTGGCAGGAGGATCTCGCTGTGGGGCTGTTGGGTGGCATTCCCTTTGGGAGCTGAAGCTCCTCAGGCCTGATTGTGACCTCATCAACGTTTGCAGAAGCCGTGGGACGGCGAGGCAAGAGCCAGCGGGAGGAGCGGCGTCTTCGAGCTCAAGAGCGGAAGGGCGAGGCAAGAGCGAGCTGGAGGAGCGGCGTCTTCGAGCTCAGGAGTGGAACAGCAAGGTAAGAGCAGCAGCTTGGAACTGAAGTTGGAGGCTTGTGGGCAGCCCGGGGATCTGGGGGTGGCTGCTTGAGGTTGTCCCCGTGGAGCTGTGCGGTCGCGGTTCCCTTCAGGCACCGGGTGTGGAGCTTCTGAGGCCTGAGCGTGTCATGGTCCATTGGCAGAAGCCGTGGGACGACGAGGCAAGAGCGGCAGCGTCTTGGAGCTCAAGCGTGGAACGGCGAGGCAAGAGCGAGCTTGGAGCTGAAGAGGGGCCCCGAGGGGCCCTCTGGGCAAAGGGCTTTTCCAGGCCAGGGCACCTTCAGGGTGCCGCGGCTGGCTTTGCGCTGGGCGACCTCCCTGTGTGCAGGGCTGGGTCTTTGCTGTGGTTGGCCTTTTGCCCTCGTGCTCCTTTGGCTGCGCGGAGAGAGGGGCAACCCTGTAAGGAGGGTGAGAGCCCCTGTCTCCGCAGCTGAGAGGAGAAACAGAGCTCTCCCGGCCCCCAGCCCAGCTACCCTGTAAGCAGGGCAGGGCTTTTCCCCAGCGCCGGCAGCTTTCTGCCTGCTGCCGGCCCCTGGCCAGCGTGACCCCCTGTACTCGGGGCGCGTCACAGCCCGTGTCCCTGTGCCAGCCCTGAAGCGCCTCAGGGCCTCGTGGCCCCTGTGGCCTCCTTGGAGTGCAGGGGCAGGTCTGATGCTTTCCTCTCCCGCTCAGCATTAGCAATGGCTCCCTAGAGCAGGTTGGCTGCACGGAACTTGCTCTCCCACTTGTGGGACTGTCTCCCCGTCCCCTGTCTTGCCCTTAGTTGGTGTGAGTGAGGAAGTGTGCTTGTGCTTTAGCCCCCCCCTTTAGACATAGAGCAGCGTAGCTTAGACTTTCCCAGGTGGGAAAGAGGAGCTCTGTGCAGCCACAGGCGGGTGCCCAAAATGCACGGGTGGAGAAAGTGTCCGGCCTAGGCCCTGCTTTCTGAGGAGGGCGCGAAGCCGCTTAGCGGCAGCGGGGGCACCGTGACCCGCCTGTAGCCAGGGCCTGGGTCGTGCCGGTGAGCTGCCGGCGCGCCGGCCCTGTACTCGGGGCAGGTGTCGGGGCCTTGCAGCGCCCTTTTGTCCCCAGGAGCAGCCCCACCCGGGTCCCTGTAAGCAGGGCTGGGGAGGCTCCTTTAGCCAGGTGACAGGAAGCAGCGCTCCCGGGCCCTTGCCAGGGGTCAGGTTGAAGAAGTGCTGTGCCGCAGGGCGCGCTCCCGCCTTTGGCGCTGCTTTGGGCCGGTGCCACCTCCCTGGCGGCCTTGTTGAGGAGGCTCCCGGGGCTCCTGCCGGCGGCTGTGCTGCCGTGCTGCGCTGCGGCCGGGCTCCGGCCTGCCCCTAAGTGGGGCGCAGGCCGGAGCCTGTGCTCCGCGGCGCTTGTTGGGGGGTGCCGGGCTGCGGGGGGCGGCCCCGTAAGCGGGGTTGTGTGCGTCCCCTGGCCTCGGCGGGCGGTTGGAGGGACCCCCTGTAATCAGGCGGGTACCCCTGGCCCCGGTCTTTCAGAGGCGTGGGGCCAGGAGTCATGGGGCCAGGCACGTGCCCTCCCTGTCCTCGGGGCTGGGCTCGCGGCCCCTCGGGCGCCTCGGCTTTAGGCCGTGAGCTCGACTGCCTGACTGTAGAGTCTGGTTCCTGTTGCCTTGGGGGAAGGCCGAGCTCGGTGGCTCCCTGCGTGTGCACCGGCCTGTAAGCAGGCTGCGGGTCTGGGGGCCTTTGTGCTCCCTTCAGCTGGCAGCCTGCGTGGGGCGCCCGCCCCGTTAGTGGGGATGGCCCCGGACTTGGAGAGAAGGAGCCTGCTTAGGCCTTGGGGACCAGAGCCGCCCCGTAAGTCGGGGCCGGTGCTCTGGGGTCCCGGGCACTTTGCAGTCCAGGCAGCGGCTTGAGCTCCCTGTAAGCAGGGGTGCAGCCTCTTGGCCGCTGCTCTGCGTGCCCAGCTTGGTTTGCCCAGAGGGCCCGGCTCCCAGCACGGCGTGGGACTGTGCCGGACGTCGCGATGGTGAGTCAAGCTGAACTTGGAGGCTTTTGGGCAGCTGGGGGGCTGTGTGGGTGGTGGCAGGAGGATCTCGCTGTGGGGCTGTTGGGTGGCATTCCCTTTGGGAGCTGAAGCTCCTCAGGCCTGATTGTGACCTCATCAACGTTTGCAGAAGCCGTGGGACGGCGAGGCAAGAGCCAGCGGGAGGAGCGGCGTCTTCGAGCTCAAGAGCGGAAGGGCGAGGCAAGAGCGAGCTGGAGGAGCGGCGTCTTCGAGCTCAGGAGTGGAACAGCAAGGTAAGAGCAGCAGCTTGGAACTGAAGTTGGAGGCTTGTGGGCAGCCCGGGGATCTGGGGGTGGCTGCTTGAGGTTGTCCCCGTGGAGCTGTGCGGTCGCGGTTCCCTTCAGGCACCGGGTGTGGAGCTTCTGAGGCCTGAGCGTGTCATGGTCCATTGGCAGAAGCCGTGGGACGACGAGGCAAGAGCGGCAGCGTCTTGGAGCTCAAGCGTGGAACGGCGAGGCAAGAGCGAGCTTGGAGCTGAAGAGGGGCCCCGAGGGGCCCTCTGGGCAAAGGGCTTTTCCAGGCCAGGGCACCTTCAGGGTGCCGCGGCTGGCTTTGCGCTGGGCGACCTCCCTGTGTGCAGGGCTGGGTCTTTGCTGTGGTTGGCCTTTTGCCCTCGTGCTCCTTTGGCTGCGCGGAGAGAGGGGCAACCCTGTAAGGAGGGTGAGAGCCCCTGTCTCCGCAGCTGAGAGGAGAAACAGAGCTCTCCCGGCCCCCAGCCCAGCTACCCTGTAAGCAGGGCAGGGCTTTTCCCCAGCGCCGGCAGCTTTCTGCCTGCTGCCGGCCCCTGGCCAGCGTGACCCCCTGTACTCGGGGCGCGTCACAGCCCGTGTCCCTGTGCCAGCCCTGAAGCGCCTCAGGGCCTCGTGGCCCCTGTGGCCTCCTTGGAGTGCAGGGGCAGGTCTGATGCTTTCCTCTCCCGCTCAGCATTAGCAATGGCTCCCTAGAGCAGGTTGGCTGCACGGAACTTGCTCTCCCACTTGTGGGACTGTCTCCCCGTCCCCTGTCTTGCCCTTAGTTGGTGTGAGTGAGGAAGTGTGCTTGTGCTTTAGCCCCCCCCTTTAGACATAGAGCAGCGTAGCTTAGACTTTCCCAGGTGGGAAAGAGGAGCTCTGTGCAGCCACAGGCGGGTGCCCAAAATGCACGGGTGGAGAAAGTGTCCGGCCTTGGCCCTGCTTTCTGAGGAGGGCGCGAAGCCGCTTAGCGGCAGCGGGGGCACCGTGACCCGCCTGTAGCCAGGGCCTGGGTCGTGCCGGTGAGCTGCCGGCGCGCCGGCCCTGTACTCGGGGCAGGTGTCGGGGCCTTGCAGCGCCCTTTTGTCCCCAGGAGCAGCCCCACCCGGGTCCCTGTAAGCAGGGCTGGGGAGGCTCCTTTAGCCAGGTGACAGGAAGCAGCGCTCCCGGGCCCTTGCCAGGGGTCAGGTTGAAGAAGTGCTGTGCCGCAGGGCGCGCTCCCGCCTTTGGCGCTGCTTTGGGCCGGTGCCACCTCCCTGGCGGCCTTGTTGAGGAGGCTCCCGGGGCTCCTGCCGGCGGCTGTGCTGCCGTGCTGCGCTGCGGCCGGGCTCCGGCCTGCCCCTAAGTGGGGCGCAGGCCGGAGCCTGTGCTCCGCGGCGCTTGTTGGGGGGTGCCGGGCTGCGGGGGGCGGCCCCGTAAGCGGGGTTGTGTGCGTCCCCTGGCCTCGGCGGGCGGTTGGAGGGACCCCCTGTAATCAGGCGGGTACCCCTGGCCCCGGTCTTTCAGAGGCGTGGGGCCAGGAGTCATGGGGCCAGGCACGTGCCCTCCCTGTCCTCGGGGCTGGGCTCGCGGCCCCTCGGGCGCCTCGGCTTTAGGCCGTGAGCTCGACTGCCTGACTGTAGAGTCTGGTTCCTGTTGCCTTGGGGGAAGGCCGAGCTCGGTGGCTCCCTGCGTGTGCACCGGCCTGTAAGCAGGCTGCGGGTCTGGGGGCCTTTGTGCTCCCTTCAGCTGGCAGCCTGCGTGGGGCGCCCGCCCCGTTAGTGGGGATGGCCCCGGACTTGGAGAGAAGGAGCCTGCTTAGGCCTTGGGGACCAGAGCCGCCCCATAAGTCGGGGCCGGTGCTCTGGGGTCCCGGGCACTTTGCAGTCCAGGCAGCGTCTTGAGCTCCCTGTAAGCAGGGGTGCAGCCTCTTGGCCGCTGCTCTGCGTGCCCAGCTTGGTTTGCCCAGAGGGCCCGGCTCCCAGCACGGCGTGGGACTGTGCCGGACGTCGCGATGGTGAGTCAAGCTGAACTTGGAGGCTTTTGGGCAGCTGGGGGGCTGTGTGGGTGGTGGCAGGAGGATCTCGCTGTGGGGCTGTTGGGTGGCATTCCCTTTGGGAGCTGAAGCTCCTCAGGCCTGATTGTGACCTCATCAACGTTTGCAGAAGCCGTGGGACGGCGAGGCAAGAGCCAGCGGGAGGAGCGGCGTCTTCGAGCTCAAGAGCGGAAGGGCGAGGCAAGAGCGAGCTGGAGGAGCGGCGTCTTCGAGCTCAGGAGTGGAACAGCAAGGTAAGAGCAGCAGCTTGGAACTGAAGTTGGAGGCTTGTGGGCAGCCCGGGGATCTGGGGGTGGCTGCTTGAGGTTGTCCCCGTGGAGCTGTGCGGTCGCGGTTCCCTTCAGGCACCGGGTGTGGAGCTTCTGAGGCCTGAGCGTGTCATGGTCCATTGGCAGAAGCCGTGGGACGACGAGGCAAGAGCGGCAGCGTCTTGGAGCTCAAGCGTGGAACGGCGAGGCAAGAGCGAGCTTGGAGCTGAAGAGGGGCCCCGAGGGGCCCTCTGGGCAAAGGGCTTTTCCAGGCCAGGGCACCTTCAGGGTGCCGCGGCTGGCTTTGCGCTGGGCGACCTCCCTGTGTGCAGGGCTGGGTCTTTGCTGTGGTTGGCCTTTTGCCCTTGTGCTCCTTTGGCTGCGCGGAGAGAGGGGCAACCCTGTAAGGAGGGTGAGAGCCCCTGTCTCCGCAGCTGAGAGGAGAAACAGAGCTCTCCCGGCCCCCAGCCCAGCTACCCTGTAAGCAGGGCAGGGCTTTTCCCCAGCCCCGGCAGCTTTCTGCCTGCTGCCGGCCCCTGGCCAGCGTGACCCCCTGTACTTGGGGCGCGTCACAGCCCGTGTCCCTGTGCCAGCCCTGAAGCGCCTCAGGGCCTCGTGGCCCCTGTGGCCTCCTTGGAGTGCAGGGGCAGGTCTGATGCTTTCCTCTCCCGCTCAGCATTAGCAATGGCTCCCTAGAGCAGGTTGGCTGCACGGAACTTGCTCCCACTTGTGGGACTGTCTCCCCGTCCCCTGTCTTGCCCTTAGTTGGTGTGAGTGAGGAAGTGTGCTTGTGCTTTAGCCCTCGCCTTTAGACATAGAGCAGCGTAGCTTAGGCTTTCCCAGGTGGGAAAGAGGAGCTCTGTGCAGCCACAGGCGGGTGCCCAAAATGCACGGGTGGAGAAAGTGTCCGGCCTAGGCCCTGCTTTCTGAGGAGGGCGCGAAGCCGCTTAGCGGCAGCGGGGGCACCGTGACCCGCCTGTAGCCAGGGCCTGGGTCGTGCCGGTGAGCTGCCGGCGCGCCGGCCCTGTACTCGGGGCAGGTGTCGGGGCCTTGCAGCGCCCTTTTGTCCCCAGGAGCAGCCCCACCCGGGTCCCTGTAAGCAGGGCTGGGGAGGCTCCTTTAGCCAGGTGACAGGAAGCAGCGCTCCCGGGCCCTTGCCAGGGGTCAGGTTGAAGAAGTGCTGTGCCGCAGGGCGCGCTCCCGCCTTTGGCGCTGCTTTGGGCCGGTGCCACCTCCCTGGCGGCCTCGTTGAGGAGGCTCCCGGGGCTCCTGCCGGCGGCTGTGCTGCCGTGCTGCGCTGCGGCCGGGCTCCGGCCTGCCCCTAAGTGGGGCGCAGGCCGGAGCCTGTGCTCCGCGGCGCTTGTTGGGGGGTGCCGGGCTGCGGGGGGCGGCCCCGTAAGCGGGGTTGTGTGCGTCCCCTGGCCTCGGCGGGCGGTTGGAGGGACCCCCTGTAATCAGGCGGGTACCCCTGGCCCCGGTCTTTCAGAGGCGTGGGGCCAGGAGTCATGGGGCCAGGCACGTGCCCTCCCTGTCCTCGGGGCTGGGCTCGCGGCCCCTCGGGCGCCTCGGCTTTAGGCCGTGAGCTCGACTGCCTGACTGTAGAGTCTGGTTCCTGTTGCCTTGGGGGAAGGCCGAGCTCGGTGGCTCCCTGCGTGTGCACCGGCCTGTAAGCAGGCTGCGGGTCTGGGGGCCTTTGTGCTCCCTTCAGCTGGCAGCCTGCGTGGGGCGCCCGCCCCGTTAGTGGGGATGGCCCCGGACTTGGAGAGAAGGAGCCTGCTTAGGCCTTGGGGACCAGAGCCGCCCCATAAGTCGGGGCCGGTGCTCTGGGGTCCCGGGCACTTTGCAGTCCAGGCAGCGGCTTGAGCTCCCTGTAAGCAGGGGTGCAGCCTCTTGGCCGCTGCTCTGCGTGCCCAGCTTGGTTTGCCCAGAGGGCCCGGCTCCCAGCACGGCGTGGGACTGTGCCGGACGTCGCGATGGTGAGTCAAGCTGAACTTGGAGGCTTTTGGGCAGCTGGGGGGCTGTGTGGGTGGTGGCAGGAGGATCTCGCTGTGGGGCTGTTGGGTGGCATTCCCTTTGGGAGCGGAAGCTCCTCAGGCCTGATTGTGACCTCATCAACGTTTGCAGAAGCCGTGGGACGGCGAGGCAAGAGCCAGCGGGAGGAGCGGCGTCTTCGAGCTCAAGAGCGGAAGGGCGAGGCAAGAGCGAGCTGGAGGAGCGGCGTCTTCGAGCTCAGGAGTGGAACAGCAAGGTAAGAGCAGCAGCTTGGAACTGAAGTTGGAGGCTTGTGGGCAGCCCGGGGATCTGGGGGTGGCTGCTTGAGGTTGTCCCCGTGGAGCTGTGCGGTCGCGGTTCCCTTCAGGCACCGGGTGTGGAGCTTCTGAGGCCTGAGCGTGTCATGGTCCATTGGCAGAAGCCGTGGGACGACGAGGCAAGAGCGGCAGCGTCTTGGAGCTCAAGCGTGGAACGGCGAGGCAAGAGCGAGCTTGGAGCTGAAGAGGGGCCCCGAGGGGCCCTCTGGGCAAAGGGCTTTTCCAGGCCAGGGCACCTTCAGGGTGCCGCGGCTGGCTTTGCGCTGGGCGACCTCCCTGTGTGCAGGGCTGGGTCTTTGCTGTGGTTGGCCTTTTGCCCTTGTGCTCCTTTGGCTGCGCGGAGAGAGGGGCAACCCTGTAAGGAGGGTGAGAGCCCCTGTCTCCGCAGCTGAGAGGAGAAACAGAGCTCTCCCGGCCCCCAGCCCAGCTACCCTGTAAGCAGGGCAGGGCTTTTCCCCAGCCCCGGCAGCTTTCTGCCTGCTGCCGGCCCCTGGCCAGCGTGACCCCCTGTACTCGGGGCGCGTCACAGCCCGTGTCCCTGTGCCAGCCCTGAAGCGCCTCAGGGCCTCGTGGCCCCTGTGGCCTCCTTGGAGTGCAGGGGCAGGTCTGATGCTTTCCTCTCCCGCTCAGCATTAGCAATGGCTCCCTAGAGCAGGTTGGCTGCACGGAACTTGCTCTCCCACTTGTGGGACTGTCTCCCCGTCCCCTGTCTTGCCCTTAGTTGGTGTGAGTGAGGAAGTGTGCTTGTGCTTTAGCCCCCCCCTTTAGACATAGAGCAGCGTAGCTTAGGCTTTCCCAGGTGGGAAAGAGGAGCTCTGTGCAGCCACAGGCGGGTGCCCAAAATGCACGGGTGGAGAAAGTGTCCGGCCTAGGCCCTGCTTTCTGAGGAGGGCGCGAAGCCGCTTAGCGGCAGCGGGGGCACCGTGACCCGCCTGTAGCCAGGGCCTGGGTCGTGCCGGTGAGCTGCCGGCGCGCCGGCCCTGTACTCGGGGCAGGTGTCGGGGCCTTGCAGCGCCCTTTTGTCCCCAGGAGCAGCCCCACCCGGGTCCCTGTAAGCAGGGCTGGGGAGGCTCCTTTAGCCAGGTGACAGGAAGCAGCGCTCCCGGGCCCTTGCCAGGGGTCAGGTTGAAGAAGTGCTGTGCCGCAGGGCGCGCTCCCGCCTTTGGCGCTGCTTTGGGCCGGTGCCACCTCCCTGGCGGCCTTGTTGAGGAGGCTCCCGGGGCTCCTGCCGGCGGCTGTGCTGCCGTGCTGCACTGCGGCCGGGCTCCGGCCTGCCCCTAAGTGGGGTGCAGGCCGGAGCCTGTGCTCCGCGGCGCTTGTTGGGGGGTGCCGGGCTGCGGGGGGCGGCCCCGTAAGCGGGGTTGTGTGCGTCCCCTGGCCTCGGCGGGCGGTTGGAGGGACCCCCTGTAATCAGGCGGGTACCCCTGGCCCCGGTCTTTCAGAGGCGTGGGGCCAGGAGTCATGGGGCCAGGCACGTGCCCTCCCTGTCCTCGGGGCTGGGCTCGCGGCCCCTCGGGCGCCTCGGCTTTAGGCTGTGAGCTCGACTGCCTGACTGTAGAGTCTGGTTCCTGTTGCCTTGGGGGAAGGCCGAGCTCGGTGGCTCCCTGCGTGTGCACCGGCCTGTAAGCAGGCTGCGGGTCTGGGGGCCTTTGTGCTCCCTTCAGCTGGCAGCCTGCGTGGGGCGCCCGCCCCGTTAGTGGGGATGGCCCCGGACTTGGAGAGAAGGAGCCTGCTTAGGCCTTGGGGACCAGAGCCGCCCCATAAGTCGGGGCCGGTGCTCTGGGGTCCCGGGCACTTTGCAGTCCAGGCAGCGTCTTGAGCTCCCTGTAAGCAGGGGTGCAGCCTCTTGGCCGCTGCTCTGCGTGCCCAGCTTGGTTTGCCCAGAGGGCCCGGCTCCCAGCACGGCGTGGGACTGTGCCGGACGTCGCGATGGTGAGTCAAGCTGAACTTGGAGGCTTTTGGGCAGCTGGGGGGCTGTGTGGGTGGTGGCAGGAGGATCTCGCTGTGGGGCTGTTGGGTGGCATTCCCTTTGGGAGCGGAAGCTCCTCAGGCCTGATTGTGACCTCATCAACGTTTGCAGAAGCCGTGGGACGGCGAGGCAAGAGCCAGCGGGAGGAGCGGCGTCTTCGAGCTCAAGAGCGGAAGGGCGAGGCAAGAGCGAGCTGGAGGAGCGGCGTCTTCGAGCTCAGGAGTGGAACAGCAAGGTAAGAGCAGCAGCTTGGAACTGAAGTTGGAGGCTTGTGGGCAGCCCGGGGATCTGGGGGTGGCTGCTTGAGGTTGTCCCCGTGGAGCTGTGCGGTCGCGGTTCCCTTCAGGCACCGGGTGTGGAGCTTCTGAGGCCTGAGCGTGTCATGGTCCATTGGCAGAAGCCGTGGGACGACGAGGCAAGAGCGGCAGCGTCTTGGAGCTCAAGCGTGGAACGGCGAGGCAAGAGCGAGCTTGGAGCTGAAGAGGGGCCCCGAGGGGCCCTCTGGGCAAAGGGCTTTTCCAGGCCAGGGCACCTTCAGGGTGCCGCGGCTGGCTTTGCGCTGGGCGACCTCCCTGTGTGCAGGGCTGGGTCTTTGCTGTGGTTGGCCTTTTGCCCTCGTGCTCCTTTGGCTGCGCGGAGAGAGGGGCAACCCTGTAAGGAGGGTGAGAGCCCCTGTCTCCGCAGCTGAGAGGAGAAACAGAGCTCTCCCGGCCCCCAGCCCAGCTACCCTGTAAGCAGGGCAGGGCTTTTCCCCAGCGCCGGCAGCTTTCTGCCTGCTGCCGGCCCCTGGCCAGCGTGACCCCCTGTACTCGGGGCGCGTCACAGCCCGTGTCCCTGTGCCAGCCCTGAAGCGCCTCAGGGCCTCGTGGCCCCTGTGGCCTCCTTGGAGTGCAGGGGCAGGTCTGATGCTTTCCTCTCCCGCTCAGCATTAGCAATGGCTCCCTAGAGCAGGTTGGCTGCACGGAACTTGCTCTCCCACTTGTGGGACTGTCTCCCCGTCCCCTGTCTTGCCCTTAGTTGGTGTGAGTGAGGAAGTGTGCTTGTGCTTTAGCCCCCCCCTTTAGACATAGAGCAGCGTAGCTTAGACTTTCCCAGGTGGGAAAGAGGAGCTCTGTGCAGCCACAGGCGGGTGCCCAAAATGCACGGGTGGAGAAAGTGTCCGGCCTTGGCCCTGCTTTCTGAGGAGGGCGCGAAGCCGCTTAGCGGCAGCGGGGGCACCGTGACCCGCCTGTAGCCAGGGCCTGGGTCGTGCCGGTGAGCTGCCGGCGCGCCGGCCCTGTACTCGGGGCAGGTGTCGGGGCCTTGCAGCGCCCTTTTGTCCCCAGGAGCAGCCCCACCCGGGTCCCTGTAAGCAGGGCTGGGGAGGCTCCTTTAGCCAGGTGACAGGAAGCAGCGCTCCCGGGCCCTTGCCAGGGGTCAGGTTGAAGAAGTGCTGTGCCGCAGGGCGCGCTCCCGCCTTTGGCGCTGCTTTGGGCCGGTGCCACCTCCCTGGCGGCCTTGTTGAGGAGGCTCCCGGGGCTCCTGCCGGCGGCTGTGCTGCCGTGCTGCGCTGCGGCCGGGCTCCGGCCTGCCCCTAAGTGGGGCGCAGGCCGGAGCCTGTGCTCCGCGGCGCTTGTTGGGGGGTGCCGGGCTGCGGGGGGCGGCCCCGTAAGCGGGGTTGTGTGCGTCCCCTGGCCTCGGCGGGCGGTTGGAGGGACCCCCTGTAATCAGGCGGGTACCCCTGGCCCCGGTCTTTCAGAGGCGTGGGGCCAGGAGTCATGGGGCCAGGCACGTGCCCTCCCTGTCCTCGGGGCTGGGCTCGCGGCCCCTCGGGCGCCTCGGCTTTAGGCCGTGAGCTCGACTGCCTGACTGTAGAGTCTGGTTCCTGTTGCCTTGGGGGAAGGCCGAGCTCGGTGGCTCCCTGCGTGTGCACCGGCCTGTAAGCAGGCTGCGGGTCTGGGGGCCTTTGTGCTCCCTTCAGCTGGCAGCCTGCGTGGGGCGCCCGCCCCGTTAGTGGGGATGGCCCCGGACTTGGAGAGAAGGAGCCTGCTTAGGCCTTGGGGACCAGAGCCGCCCCATAAGTCGGGGCCGGTGCTCTGGGGTCCCGGGCACTTTGCAGTCCAGGCAGCGTCTTGAGCTCCCTGTAAGCAGGGGTGCAGCCTCTTGGCCGCTGCTCTGCGTGCCCAGCTTGGTTTGCCCAGAGGGCCCGGCTCCCAGCACGGCGTGGGACTGTGCCGGACGTCGCGATGGTGAGTCAAGCTGAACTTGGAGGCTTTTGGGCAGCTGGGGGGCTGTGTGGGTGGTGGCAGGAGGATCTCGCTGTGGGGCTGTTGGGTGGCATTCCCTTTGGGAGCTGAAGCTCCTCAGGCCTGATTGTGACCTCATCAACGTTTGCAGAAGCCGTGGGACGGCGAGGCAAGAGCCAGCGGGAGGAGCGGCGTCTTCGAGCTCAAGAGCGGAAGGGCGAGGCAAGAGCGAGCTGGAGGAGCGGCGTCTTCGAGCTCAGGAGTGGAACAGCAAGGTAAGAGCAGCAGCTTGGAACTGAAGTTGGAGGCTTGTGGGCAGCCCGGGGATCTGGGGGTGGCTGCTTGAGGTTGTCCCCGTGGAGCTGTGCGGTCGCGGTTCCCTTCAGGCACCGGGTGTGGAGCTTCTGAGGCCTGAGCGTGTCATGGTCCATTGGCAGAAGCCGTGGGACGACGAGGCAAGAGCGGCAGCGTCTTGGAGCTCAAGCGTGGAACGGCGAGGCAAGAGCGAGCTTGGAGCTGAAGAGGGGCCCCGAGGGGCCCTCTGGGCAAAGGGCTTTTCCAGGCCAGGGCACCTTCAGGGTGCCGCGGCTGGCTTTGCGCTGGGCGACCTCCCTGTGTGCAGGGCTGGGTCTTTGCTGTGGTTGGCCTTTTGCCCTTGTGCTCCTTTGGCTGCGCGGAGAGAGGGGCAACCCTGTAAGGAGGGTGAGAGCCCCTGTCTCCGCAGCTGAGAGGAGAAACAGAGCTCTCCCGGCCCCCAGCCCAGCTACCCTGTAAGCAGGGCAGGGCTTTTCCCCAGCCCCGGCAGCTTTCTGCCTGCTGCCGGCCCCTGGCCAGCGTGACCCCCTGTACTTGGGGCGCGTCACAGCCCGTGTCCCTGTGCCAGCCCTGAAGCGCCTCAGGGCCTCGTGGCCCCTGTGGCCTCCTTGGAGTGCAGGGGCAGGTCTGATGCTTTCCTCTCCCGCTCAGCATTAGCAATGGCTCCCTAGAGCAGGTTGGCTGCACGGAACTTGCTCCCACTTGTGGGACTGTCTCCCCGTCCCCTGTCTTGCCCTTAGTTGGTGTGAGTGAGGAAGTGTGCTTGTGCTTTAGCCCTCGCCTTTAGACATAGAGCAGCGTAGCTTAGGCTTTCCCAGGTGGGAAAGAGGAGCTCTGTGCAGCCACAGGCGGGTGCCCAAAATGCACGGGTGGAGAAAGTGTCCGGCCTAGGCCCTGCTTTCTGAGGAGGGCGCGAAGCCGCTTAGCGGCAGCGGGGGCACCGTGACCCGCCTGTAGCCAGGGCCTGGGTCGTGCCGGTGAGCTGCCGGCGCGCCGGCCCTGTACTCGGGGCAGGTGTCGGGGCCTTGCAGCGCCCTTTTGTCCCCAGGAGCAGCCCCACCCGGGTCCCTGTAAGCAGGGCTGGGGAGGCTCCTTTAGCCAGGTGACAGGAAGCAGCGCTCCCGGGCCCTTGCCAGGGGTCAGGTTGAAGAAGTGCTGTGCCGCAGGGCGCGCTCCCGCCTTTGGCGCTGCTTTGGGCCGGTGCCACCTCCCTGGCGGCCTCGTTGAGGAGGCTCCCGGGGCTCCTGCCGGCGGCTGTGCTGCCGTGCTGCGCTGCGGCCGGGCTCCGGCCTGCCCCTAAGTGGGGCGCAGGCCGGAGCCTGTGCTCCGCGGCGCTTGTTGGGGGGTGCCGGGCTGCGGGGGGCGGCCCCGTAAGCGGGGTTGTGTGCGTCCCCTGGCCTCGGCGGGCGGTTGGAGGGACCCCCTGTAATCAGGCGGGTACCCCTGGCCCCGGTCTTTCAGAGGCGTGGGGCCAGGAGTCATGGGGCCAGGCACGTGCCCTCCCTGTCCTCGGGGCTGGGCTCGCGGCCCCTCGGGCGCCTCGGCTTTAGGCCGTGAGCTCGACTGCCTGACTGTAGAGTCTGGTTCCTGTTGCCTTGGGGGAAGGCCGAGCTCGGTGGCTCCCTGCGTGTGCACCGGCCTGTAAGCAGGCTGCGGGTCTGGGGGCCTTTGTGCTCCCTTCAGCTGGCAGCCTGCGTGGGGCGCCCGCCCCGTTAGTGGGGATGGCCCCGGACTTGGAGAGAAGGAGCCTGCTTAGGCCTTGGGGACCAGAGCCGCCCCATAAGTCGGGGCCGGTGCTCTGGGGTCCCGGGCACTTTGCAGTCCAGGCAGCGGCTTGAGCTCCCTGTAAGCAGGGGTGCAGCCTCTTGGCCGCTGCTCTGCGTGCCCAGCTTGGTTTGCCCAGAGGGCCCGGCTCCCAGCACGGCGTGGGACTGTGCCGGACGTCGCGATGGTGAGTCAAGCTGAACTTGGAGGCTTTTGGGCAGCTGGGGGGCTGTGTGGGTGGTGGCAGGAGGATCTCGCTGTGGGGCTGTTGGGTGGCATTCCCTTTGGGAGCGGAAGCTCCTCAGGCCTGATTGTGACCTCATCAACGTTTGCAGAAGCCGTGGGACGGCGAGGCAAGAGCCAGCGGGAGGAGCGGCGTCTTCGAGCTCAAGAGCGGAAGGGCGAGGCAAGAGCGAGCTGGAGGAGCGGCGTCTTCGAGCTCAGGAGTGGAACAGCAAGGTAAGAGCAGCAGCTTGGAACTGAAGTTGGAGGCTTGTGGGCAGCCCGGGGATCTGGGGGTGGCTGCTTGAGGTTGTCCCCGTGGAGCTGTGCGGTCGCGGTTCCCTTCAGGCACCGGGTGTGGAGCTTCTGAGGCCTGAGCGTGTCATGGTCCATTGGCAGAAGCCGTGGGACGACGAGGCAAGAGCGGCAGCGTCTTGGAGCTCAAGCGTGGAACGGCGAGGCAAGAGCGAGCTTGGAGCTGAAGAGGGGCCCCGAGGGGCCCTCTGGGCAAAGGGCTTTTCCAGGCCAGGGCACCTTCAGGGTGCCGCGGCTGGCTTTGCGCTGGGCGACCTCCCTGTGTGCAGGGCTGGGTCTTTGCTGTGGTTGGCCTTTTGCCCTTGTGCTCCTTTGGCTGCGCGGAGAGAGGGGCAACCCTGTAAGGAGGGTGAGAGCCCCTGTCTCCGCAGCTGAGAGGAGAAACAGAGCTCTCCCGGCCCCCAGCCCAGCTACCCTGTAAGCAGGGCAGGGCTTTTCCCCAGCCCCGGCAGCTTTCTGCCTGCTGCCGGCCCCTGGCCAGCGTGACCCCCTGTACTCGGGGCGCGTCACAGCCCGTGTCCCTGTGCCAGCCCTGAAGCGCCTCAGGGCCTCGTGGCCCCTGTGGCCTCCTTGGAGTGCAGGGGCAGGTCTGATGCTTTCCTCTCCCGCTCAGCATTAGCAATGGCTCCCTAGAGCAGGTTGGCTGCACGGAACTTGCTCTCCCACTTGTGGGACTGTCTCCCCGTCCCCTGTCTTGCCCTTAGTTGGTGTGAGTGAGGAAGTGTGCTTGTGCTTTAGCCCCCCCCTTTAGACATAGAGCAGCGTAGCTTAGGCTTTCCCAGGTGGGAAAGAGGAGCTCTGTGCAGCCACAGGCGGGTGCCCAAAATGCACGGGTGGAGAAAGTGTCCGGCCTAGGCCCTGCTTTCTGAGGAGGGCGCGAAGCCGCTTAGCGGCAGCGGGGGCACCGTGACCCGCCTGTAGCCAGGGCCTGGGTCGTGCCGGTGAGCTGCCGGCGCGCCGGCCCTGTACTCGGGGCAGGTGTCGGGGCCTTGCAGCGCCCTTTTGTCCCCAGGAGCAGCCCCACCCGGGTCCCTGTAAGCAGGGCTGGGGAGGCTCCTTTAGCCAGGTGACAGGAAGCAGCGCTCCCGGGCCCTTGCCAGGGGTCAGGTTGAAGAAGTGCTGTGCCGCAGGGCGCGCTCCCGCCTTTGGCGCTGCTTTGGGCCGGTGCCACCTCCCTGGCGGCCTTGTTGAGGAGGCTCCCGGGGCTCCTGCCGGCGGCTGTGCTGCCGTGCTGCACTGCGGCCGGGCTCCGGCCTGCCCCTAAGTGGGGTGCAGGCCGGAGCCTGTGCTCCGCGGCGCTTGTTGGGGGGTGCCGGGCTGCGGGGGGCGGCCCCGTAAGCGGGGTTGTGTGCGTCCCCTGGCCTCGGCGGGCGGTTGGAGGGACCCCCTGTAATCAGGCGGGTACCCCTGGCCCCGGTCTTTCAGAGGCGTGGGGCCAGGAGTCATGGGGCCAGGCACGTGCCCTCCCTGTCCTCGGGGCTGGGCTCGCGGCCCCTCGGGCGCCTCGGCTTTAGGCTGTGAGCTCGACTGCCTGACTGTAGAGTCTGGTTCCTGTTGCCTTGGGGGAAGGCCGAGCTCGGTGGCTCCCTGCGTGTGCACCGGCCTGTAAGCAGGCTGCGGGTCTGGGGGCCTTTGTGCTCCCTTCAGCTGGCAGCCTGCGTGGGGCGCCCGCCCCGTTAGTGGGGATGGCCCCGGACTTGGAGAGAAGGAGCCTGCTTAGGCCTTGGGGACCAGAGCCGCCCCATAAGTCGGGGCCGGTGCTCTGGGGTCCCGGGCACTTTGCAGTCCAGGCAGCGTCTTGAGCTCCCTGTAAGCAGGGGTGCAGCCTCTTGGCCGCTGCTCTGCGTGCCCAGCTTGGTTTGCCCAGAGGGCCCGGCTCCCAGCACGGCGTGGGACTGTGCCGGACGTCGCGATGGTGAGTCAAGCTGAACTTGGAGGCTTTTGGGCAGCTGGGGGGCTGTGTGGGTGGTGGCAGGAGGATCTCGCTGTGGGGCTGTTGGGTGGCATTCCCTTTGGGAGCGGAAGCTCCTCAGGCCTGATTGTGACCTCATCAACGTTTGCAGAAGCCGTGGGACGGCGAGGCAAGAGCCAGCGGGAGGAGCGGCGTCTTCGAGCTCAAGAGCGGAAGGGCGAGGCAAGAGCGAGCTGGAGGAGCGGCGTCTTCGAGCTCAGGAGTGGAACAGCAAGGTAAGAGCAGCAGCTTGGAACTGAAGTTGGAGGCTTGTGGGCAGCCCGGGGATCTGGGGGTGGCTGCTTGAGGTTGTCCCCGTGGAGCTGTGCGGTCGCGGTTCCCTTCAGGCACCGGGTGTGGAGCTTCTGAGGCCTGAGCGTGTCATGGTCCATTGGCAGAAGCCGTGGGACGACGAGGCAAGAGCGGCAGCGTCTTGGAGCTCAAGCGTGGAACGGCGAGGCAAGAGCGAGCTTGGAGCTGAAGAGGGGCCCCGAGGGGCCCTCTGGGCAAAGGGCTTTTCCAGGCCAGGGCACCTTCAGGGTGCCGCGGCTGGCTTTGCGCTGGGCGACCTCCCTGTGTGCAGGGCTGGGTCTTTGCTGTGGTTGGCCTTTTGCCCTTGTGCTCCTTTGGCTGCGCGGAGAGAGGGGCAACCCTGTAAGGAGGGTGAGAGCCCCTGTCTCCGCAGCTGAGAGGAGAAACAGAGCTCTCCCGGCCCCCAGCCCAGCTACCCTGTAAGCAGGGCAGGGCTTTTCCCCAGCCCCGGCAGCTTTCTGCCTGCTGCCGGCCCCTGGCCAGCGTGACCCCCTGTACTCGGGGCGCGTCACAGCCCGTGTCCCTGTGCCAGCCCTGAAGCGCCTCAGGGCCTCGTGGCCCCTGTGGCCTCCTTGGAGTGCAGGGGCAGGTCTGATGCTTTCCTCTCCCGCTCAGCATTAGCAATGGCTCCCTAGAGCAGGTTGGCTGCACGGAACTTGCTCTCCCACTTGTGGGACTGTCTCCCCGTCCCCTGTCTTGCCCTTAGTTGGTGTGAGTGAGGAAGTGTGCTTGTGCTTTAGCCCCCCCCTTTAGACATAGAGCAGCGTAGCTTAGGCTTTCCCAGGTGGGAAAGAGGAGCTCTGTGCAGCCACAGGCGGGTGCCCAAAATGCACGGGTGGAGAAAGTGTCCGGCCTAGGCCCTGCTTTCTGAGGAGGGCGCGAAGCCGCTTAGCGGCAGCGGGGGCACCGTGACCCGCCTGTAGCCAGGGCCTGGGTCGTGCCGGTGAGCTGCCGGCGCGCCGGCCCTGTACTCGGGGCAGGTGTCGGGGCCTTGCAGCGCCCTTTTGTCCCCAGGAGCAGCCCCACCCGGGTCCCTGTAAGCAGGGCTGGGGAGGCTCCTTTAGCCAGGTGACAGGAAGCAGCGCTCCCGGGCCCTTGCCAGGGGTCAGGTTGAAGAAGTGCTGTGCCGCAGGGCGCGCTCCCGCCTTTGGCGCTGCTTTGGGCCGGTGCCACCTCCCTGGCGGCCTTGTTGAGGAGGCTCCCGGGGCTCCTGCCGGCGGCTGTGCTGCCGTGCTGCGCTGCGGCCGGGCTCCGGCCTGCCCCTAAGTGGGGCGCAGGCCGGAGCCTGTGCTCCGCGGCGCTTGTTGGGGGGTGCCGGGCTGCGGGGGGCGGCCCCGTAAGCGGGGTTGTGTGCGTCCCCTGGCCTCGGCGGGCGGTTGGAGGGACCCCCTGTAATCAGGCGGGTACCCCTGGCCCCGGTCTTTCAGAGGCGTGGGGCCAGGAGTCATGGGGCCAGGCACGTGCCCTCCCTGTCCTCGGGGCTGGGCTCGCGGCCCCTCGGGCGCCTCGGCTTTAGGCCGTGAGCTCGACTGCCTGACTGTAGAGTCTGGTTCCTGTTGCCTTGGGGGAAGGCCGAGCTCGGTGGCTCCCTGCGTGTGCACCGGCCTGTAAGCAGGCTGCGGGTCTGGGGGCCTTTGTGCTCCCTTCAGCTGGCAGCCTGCGTGGGGCGCCCGCCCCGTTAGTGGGGATGGCCCCGGACTTGGAGAGAAGGAGCCTGCTTAGGCCTTGGGGACCAGAGCCGCCCCATAAGTCGGGGCCGGTGCTCTGGGGTCCCGGGCACTTTGCAGTCCAGGCAGCGGCTTGAGCTCCCTGTAAGCAGGGGTGCAGCCTCTTGGCCGCTGCTCTGCGTGCCCAGCTTGGTTTGCCCAGAGGGCCCGGCTCCCAGCACGGCGTGGGACTGTGCCGGACGTCGCGATGGTGAGTCAAGCTGAACTTGGAGGCTTTTGGGCAGCTGGGGGTCTGTGTGGGTGGTGGCAGGAGGATCTCGCTGTGGGGCTGTTGGGTGGCATTCCCTTTGGGAGCGGAAGCTCCTCAGGCCTGATTGTGACCTCATCAACGTTTGCAGAAGCCGTGGGACGGCGAGGCAAGAGCCAGCGGGAGGAGCGGCGTCTTCGAGCTCAAGAGCGGAAGGGCGAGGCAAGAGCGAGCTGGAGGAGCGGCGTCTTCGAGCTCAGGAGTGGAACAGCAAGGTAAGAGCAGCAGCTTGGAACTGAAGTTGGAGGCTTGTGGGCAGCCCGGGGATCTGGGGGTGGCTGCTTGAGGTTGTCCCCGTGGAGCTGTGCGGTCGCGGTTCCCTTCAGGCACCGGGTGTGGAGCTTCTGAGGCCTGAGCGTGTCATGGTCCATTGGCAGAAGCCGTGGGACGACGAGGCAAGAGCGGCAGCGTCTTGGAGCTCAAGCGTGGAACGGCGAGGCAAGAGCGAGCTTGGAGCTGAAGAGGGGCCCCGAGGGGCCCTCTGGGCAAAGGGCTTTTCCAGGCCAGGGCACCTTCAGGGTGCCGCGGCTGGCTTTGCGCTGGGCGACCTCCCTGTGTGCAGGGCTGGGTCTTTGCTGTGGTTGGCCTTTTGCCCTTGTGCTCCTTTGGCTGCGCGGAGAGAGGGGCAACCCTGTAAGGAGGGTGAGAGCCCCTGTCTCCGCAGCTGAGAGGAGAAACAGAGCTCTCCCGGCCCCCAGCCCAGCTACCCTGTAAGCAGGGCAGGGCTTTTCCCCAGCCCCGGCAGCTTTCTGCCTGCTGCCGGCCCCTGGCCAGCGTGACCCCCTGTACTCGGGGCGCGTCACAGCCCGTGTCCCTGTGCCAGCCCTGAAGCGCCTCAGGGCCTCGTGGCCCCTGTGGCCTCCTTGGAGTGCAGGGGCAGGTCTGATGCTTTCCTCTCCCGCTCAGCATTAGCAATGGCTCCCTAGAGCAGGTTGGCTGCACGGAACTTGCTCCCACTTGTGGGACTGTCTCCCCGTCCCCTGTCTTGCCCTTAGTTGGTGTGAGTGAGGAAGTGTGCTTGTGCTTTAGCCCTCGCCTTTAGACATAGAGCAGCGTAGCTTAGGCTTTCCCAGGTGGGAAAGAGGAGCTCTGTGCAGCCACAGGCGGGTGCCCAAAATGCACGGGTGGAGAAAGTGTCCGGCCTAGGCCCTGCTTTCTGAGGAGGGCGCGAAGCCGCTTAGCGGCAGCGGGGGCACCGTGACCCGCCTGTAGCCAGGGCCTGGGTCGTGCCGGTGAGCTGCCGGCGCGCCGGCCCTGTACTTGGGGCAGGTGTCGGGGCCTTGCAGCGCCCTTTTGTCCCCAGGAGCAGCCCCACCCGGGTCCCTGTAAGCAGGGCTGGGGAGGCTCCTTTAGCCAGGTGACAGGAAGCAGCGCTCCCGGGCCCTTGCCAGGGGTCAGGTTGAAGAAGTGCTGTGCCGCAGGGCGCGCTCCCGCCTTTGGCGCTGCTTTGGGCCGGTGCCACCTCCCTGGCGGCCTTGTTGAGGAGGCTCCCGGGGCTCCTGCCGGCGGCTGTGCTGCCGTGCTGCGCTGCGGCCGGGCTCCGGCCTGCCCCTAAGTGGGGCGCAGGCCGGAGCCTGTGCTCCGCGGCGCTTGTTGGGGGGTGCCGGGCTGCGGGGGGCGGCCCCGTAAGCGGGGTTGTGTGCGTCCCCTGGCCTCGGCGGGCGGTTGGAGGGACCCCCTGTAATCAGGCGGGTACCCCTGGCCCCGGTCTTTCAGAGGCGTGGGGCCAGGAGTCATGGGGCCAGGCACGTGCCCTCCCTGTCCTCGGGGCTGGGCTCGCGGCCCCTCGGGCGCCTCGGCTTTAGGCCGTGAGCTCGACTGCCTGACTGTAGAGTCTGGTTCCTGTTGCCTTGGGGGAAGGCCGAGCTCGGTGGCTCCCTGCGTGTGTACCGGCCTGTAAGCAGGCTGCGGGTCTGGGGGCCTTTGTGCTCCCTTCAGCTGGCAGCCTGCGTGGGGCGCCCGCCCCGTTAGTGGGGATGGCCCCGGACTTGGAGAGAAGGAGCCTGCTTAGGCCTTGGGGACCAGAGCCGCCCCATAAGTCGGGGCCGGTGCTCTGGGGTCCCGGGCACTTTGCAGTCCAGGCAGCGGCTTGAGCTCCCTGTAAGCAGGGGTGCAGCCTCTTGGCCGCTGCTCTGCGTGCCCAGCTTGGTTTGCCCAGAGGGCCCGGCTCCCAGCACGGCGTGGGACTGTGCCGGACGTCGCGATGGTGAGTCAAGCTGAACTTGGAGGCTTTTGGGCAGCTGGGGGGCTGTGTGGGTGGTGGCAGGAGGATCTCGCTGTGGGGCTGTTGGGTGGCATTCCCTTTGGGAGCTGAAGCTCCTCAGGCCTGATTGTGACCTCATCAACGTTTGCAGAAGCCGTGGGACGGCGAGGCAAGAGCCAGCGGGAGGAGCGGCGTCTTCGAGCTCAAGAGCGGAAGGGCGAGGCAAGAGCGAGCTGGAGGAGCGGCGTCTTCGAGCTCAGGAGTGGAACAGCAAGGTAAGAGCAGCAGCTTGGAACTGAAGTTGGAGGCTTGTGGGCAGCCCGGGGATCTGGGGGTGGCTGCTTGAGGTTGTCCCCGTGGAGCTGTGCGGTCGCGGTTCCCTTCAGGCACCGGGTGTGGAGCTTCTGAGGCCTGAGCGTGTCATGGTCCATTGGCAGAAGCCGTGGGACGACGAGGCAAGAGCGGCAGCGTCTTGGAGCTCAAGCGTGGAACGGCGAGGCAAGAGCGAGCTTGGAGCTGAAGAGGGGCCCCGAGGGGCCCTCTGGGCAAAGGGCTTTTCCAGGCCAGGGCACCTTCAGGGTGCCGCGGCTGGCTTTGCGCTGGGCGACCTCCCTGTGTGCAGGGCTGGGTCTTTGCTGTGGTTGGCCTTTTGCCCTTGTGCTCCTTTGGCTGCGCGGAGAGAGGGGCAACCCTGTAAGGAGGGTGAGAGCCCCTGTCTCCGCAGCTGAGAGGAGAAACAGAGCTCTCCCGGCCCCCAGCCCAGCTACCCTGTAAGCAGGGCAGGGCTTTTCCCCAGCCCCGGCAGCTTTCTGCCTGCTGCCGGCCCCTGGCCAGCGTGACCCCCTGTACTCGGGGCGCGTCACAGCCCGTGTCCCTGTGCCAGCCCTGAAGCGCCTCAGGGCCTCGTGGCCCCTGTGGCCTCCTTGGAGTGCAGGGGCAGGTCTGATGCTTTCCTCTCCCGCTCAGCATTAGCAATGGCTCCCTAGAGCAGGTTGGCTGCACGGAACTTGCTCTCCCACTTGTGGGACTGTCTCCCCGTCCCCTGTCTTGCCCTTAGTTGGTGTGAGTGAGGAAGTGTGCTTGTGCTTTAGCCCCCCCCTTTAGACATAGAGCAGCGTAGCTTAGACTTTCCCAGGTGGGAAAGAGGAGCTCTGTGCAGCCACAGGCGGGTGCCCAAAATGCACGGGTGGAGAAAGTGTCCGGCCTTGGCCCTGCTTTCTGAGGAGGGCGCGAAGCCGCTTAGCGGCAGCGGGGGCACCGTGACCCGCCTGTAGCCAGGGCCTGGGTCGTGCCGGTGAGCTGCCGGCGCGCCGGCCCTGTACTCGGGGCAGGTGTCGGGGCCTTGCAGCGCCCTTTTGTCCCCAGGAGCAGCCCCACCCGGGTCCCTGTAAGCAGGGCTGGGGAGGCTCCTTTAGCCAGGTGACAGGAAGCAGCGCTCCCGGGCCCTTGCCAGGGGTCAGGTTGAAGAAGTGCTGTGCCGCAGGGCGCGCTCCCGCCTTTGGCGCTGCTTTGGGCCGGTGCCACCTCCCTGGCGGCCTCGTTGAGGAGGCTCCCGGGGCTCCTGCCGGCGGCTGTGCTGCCGTGCTGCGCTGCGGCCGGGCTCCGGCCTGCCCCTAAGTGGGGCGCAGGCCGGAGCCTGTGCTCCGCGGCGCTTGTTGGGGGGTGCCGGGCTGCGGGGGGCGGCCCCGTAAGCGGGGTTGTGTGCGTCCCCTGGCCTCGGCGGGCGGTTGGAGGGACCCCCTGTAATCAGGCGGGTACCCCTGGCCCCGGTCTTTCAGAGGCGTGGGGCCAGGAGTCATGGGGCCAGGCACGTGCCCTCCCTGTCCTCGGGGCTGGGCTCGCGGCCCCTCGGGCGCCTCGGCTTTAGGCCGTGAGCTCGACTGCCTGACTGTAGAGTCTGGTTCCTGTTGCCTTGGGGGAAGGCCGAGCTCGGTGGCTCCCTGCGTGTGCACCGGCCTGTAAGCAGGCTGCGGGTCTGGGGGCCTTTGTGCTCCCTTCAGCTGGCAGCCTGCGTGGGGCGCCCGCCCCGTTAGTGGGGATGGCCCCGGACTTGGAGAGAAGGAGCCTGCTTAGGCCTTGGGGACCAGAGCCGCCCCGTAAGTCGGGGCCGGTGCTCTGGGGTCCCGGGCACTTTGCAGTCCAGGCAGCGGCTTGAGCTCCCTGTAAGCAGGGGTGCAGCCTCTTGGCCGCTGCTCTGCGTGCCCAGCTTGGTTTGCCCAGAGGGCCCGGCTCCCAGCACGGCGTGGGACTGTGCCGGACGTCGCGATGGTGAGTCAAGCTGAACTTGGAGGCTTTTGGGCAGCTGGGGGGCTGTGTGGGTGGTGGCAGGAGGATCTCGCTGTGGGGCTGTTGGGTGGCATTCCCTTTGGGAGCTGAAGCTCCTCAGGCCTGATTGTGACCTCATCAACGTTTGCAGAAGCCGTGGGACGGCGAGGCAAGAGCCAGCGGGAGGAGCGGCGTCTTCGAGCTCAAGAGCGGAAGGGCGAGGCAAGAGCGAGCTGGAGGAGCGGCGTCTTCGAGCTCAGGAGTGGAACAGCAAGGTAAGAGCAGCAGCTTGGAACTGAAGTTGGAGGCTTGTGGGCAGCCCGGGGATCTGGGGGTGGCTGCTTGAGGTTGTCCCCGTGGAGCTGTGCGGTCGCGGTTCCCTTCAGGCACCGGGTGTGGAGCTTCTGAGGCCTGAGCGTGTCATGGTCCATTGGCAGAAGCCGTGGGACGACGAGGCAAGAGCGGCAGCGTCTTGGAGCTCAAGCGTGGAACGGCGAGGCAAGAGCGAGCTTGGAGCTGAAGAGGGGCCCCGAGGGGCCCTCTGGGCAAAGGGCTTTTCCAGGCCAGGGCACCTTCAGGGTGCCGCGGCTGGCTTTGCGCTGGGCGACCTCCCTGTGTGCAGGGCTGGGTCTTTGCTGTGGTTGGCCTTTTGCCCTTGTGCTCCTTTGGCTGCGCGGAGAGAGGGGCAACCCTGTAAGGAGGGTGAGAGCCCCTGTCTCCGCAGCTGAGAGGAGAAACAGAGCTCTCCCGGCCCCCAGCCCAGCTACCCTGTAAGCAGGGCAGGGCTTTTCCCCAGCCCCGGCAGCTTTCTGCCTGCTGCCGGCCCCTGGCCAGCGTGACCCCCTGTACTCGGGGCACGTCACAGCCCGTGTCCCTGTGCCAGCCCTGAAGCGCCTCAGGGCCTCGCGGCCCCTGTGGCCTCCTTGGAGTGCAGGGGCAGGTCTGATGCTTTCCTCTCCCGCTCAGCATTAGCAATGGCTCCCTAGAGCAGGTTGGCTGCACGGAACTTGCTCTCCCACTTGTGGGACTGTCTCCCCGTCCCCTGTCTTGCCCTTAGTTGGTGTGAGTGAGGAAGTGTGCTTGTGCTTTAGCCCCCGCCTTTAGACATAGAGCAGCGTAGCTTAGACTTTCCCAGGTGGGAAAGAGGAGCTCTGTGCAGCCACAGGCGGGTGCCCAAAATGCACGGGTGGAGAAAGTGTCCGGCCTAGGCCCTGCTTTCTGAGGAGGGCGCGAAGCCGCTTAGCGGCAGCGGGGGCACCGTGACCCGCCTGTAGCCAGGGCCTGGGTCGTGCCGGTGAGCTGCCGGCGCGCCGGCCCTGTACTCGGGGCAGGTGTCGGGGCCTTGCAGCGCCCTTTTGTCCCCAGGAGCAGCCCCACCCGGGTCCCTGTAAGCAGGGCTGGGGAGGCTCCTTTAGCCAGGTGACAGGAAGCAGCGCTCCCGGGCCCTTGCCAGGGGTCAGGTTGAAGAAGTGCTGTGCCGCAGGGCGCGCTCCCGCCTTTGGCGCTGCTTTGGGCCGGTGCCACCTCCCTGGCGGCCTCGTTGAGGAGGCTCCCGGGGCTCCTGCCGGCGGCTGTGCTGCCGTGCTGCGCTGCGGCCGGGCTCCGGCCTGCCCCTAAGTGGGGCGCAGGCCGGAGCCTGTGCTCCGCGGCGCTTGTTGGGGGGTGCCGGGCTGCGGGGGGCGGCCCCGTAAGCGGGGTTGTGTGCGTCCCCTGGCCTCGGCGGGCGGTTGGAGGGACCCCCTGTAATCAGGCGGGTACCCCTGGCCCCGGTCTTTCAGAGGCGTGGGGCCAGGAGTCATGGGGCCAGGCACGTGCCCTCCCTGTCCTCGGGGCTGGGCTCGCGGCCCCTCGGGCGCCTCGGCTTTAGGCCGTGAGCTCGACTGCCTGACTGTAGAGTCTGGTTCCTGTTGCCTTGGGGGAAGGCCGAGCTCGGTGGCTCCCTGCGTGTGCACCGGCCTGTAAGCAGGCTGCGGGTCTGGGGGCCTTTGTGCTCCCTTCAGCTGGCAGCCTGCGTGGGGCGCCCGCCCCGTTAGTGGGGATGGCCCCGGACTTGGAGAGAAGGAGCCTGCTTAGGCCTTGGGGACCAGAGCCGCCCCGTAAGTCGGGGCCGGTGCTCTGGGGTCCCGGGCACTTTGCAGTCCAGGCAGCGGCTTGAGCTCCCTGTAAGCAGGGGTGCAGCCTCTTGGCCGCTGCTCTGCGTGCCCAGCTTGGTTTGCCCAGAGGGCCCGGCTCCCAGCACGGCGTGGGACTGTGCCGGACGTCGCGATGGTGAGTCAAGCTGAACTTGGAGGCTTTTGGGCAGCTGGGGGGCTGTGTGGGTGGTGGCAGGAGGATCTCGCTGTGGGGCTGTTGGGTGGCATTCCCTTTGGGAGCTGAAGCTCCTCAGGCCTGATTGTGACCTCATCAACGTTTGCAGAAGCCGTGGGACGGCGAGGCAAGAGCCAGCGGGAGGAGCGGCGTCTTCGAGCTCAAGAGCGGAAGGGCGAGGCAAGAGCGAGCTGGAGGAGCGGCGTCTTCGAGCTCAGGAGTGGAACAGCAAGGTAAGAGCAGCAGCTTGGAACTGAAGTTGGAGGCTTGTGGGCAGCCCGGGGATCTGGGGGTGGCTGCTTGAGGTTGTCCCCGTGGAGCTGTGCGGTCGCGGTTCCCTTCAGGCACCGGGTGTGGAGCTTCTGAGGCCTGAGCGTGTCATGGTCCATTGGCAGAAGCCGTGGGACGACGAGGCAAGAGCGGCAGCGTCTTGGAGCTCAAGCGTGGAACGGCGAGGCAAGAGCGAGCTTGGAGCTGAAGAGGGGCCCCGAGGGGCCCTCTGGGCAAAGGGCTTTTCCAGGCCAGGGCACCTTCAGGGTGCCGCGGCTGGCTTTGCGCTGGGCGACCTCCCTGTGTGCAGGGCTGGGTCTTTGCTGTGGTTGGCCTTTTGCCCTTGTGCTCCTTTGGCTGCGCGGAGAGAGGGGCAACCCTGTAAGGAGGGTGAGAGCCCCTGTCTCCGCAGCTGAGAGGAGAAACAGAGCTCTCCCGGCCCCCAGCCCAGCTACCCTGTAAGCAGGGCAGGGCTTTTCCCCAGCGCCGGCAGCTTTCTGCCTGCTGCCGGCCCCTGGCCAGCGTGACCCCCTGTACTCGGGGCGCGTCACAGCCCGTGTCCCTGTGCCAGCCCTGAAGCGCCTCAGGGCCTCGCGGCCCCTGTGGCCTCCTTGGAGTGCAGGGGCAGGTCTGATGCTTTCCTCTCCCGCTCAGCATTAGCAATGGCTCCCTAGAGCAGGTTGGCTGCACGGAACTTGCTCTCCCACTTGTGGGACTGTCTCCCCGTCCCCTGTCTTGCCCTTAGTTGGTGTGAGTGAGGAAGTGTGCTTGTGCTTTAGCCCCCGCCTTTAGACATAAGCAGCGTAGCTTAGACTTTCCCAGGTGGGAAAGAGGAGCTCTGTGCAGCCACAGGCGGGTGCCCAAAATGCACGGGTGGAGAAATTGTCCGGCCTTGGCCCTGCTTTCTGAGGAGGGCGCGAAGCCGCTTAGCGGCAGCGGGGGCACCGTGACCCGCCTGTAGCCAGGGCCTGGGTCGTGCCGGTGAGCTGCCGGCGCGCCGGCCCTGTACTCGGGGCAGGTGTCGGGGCCTTGCAGCGCCCTTTTGTCCCCAGGAGCAGCCCCACCCGGGTCCCTGTAAGCAGGGCTGGGGAGGCTCCTTTAGCCAGGTGACAGGAAGCAGCGCTCCCGGGCCCTTGCCAGGGGTCAGGTTGAAGAAGTGCTGTGCCGCAGGGCGCGCTCCCGCCTTTGGCGCTGCTTTGGGCCGGTGCCACCTCCCTGGCGGCCTCGTTGAGGAGGCTCCCGGGGCTCCTGCAGGCGGCTGTGCTGCCGTGCTGCGCTGCGGCCGGGCTCCGGCCTGCCCCTAAGTGGGGCGCAGGCCGGAGCCTGTGCTCCGCGGCGCTTGTTGGGGGGTGCCGGGCTGCGGGGGGCGGCCCCGTAAGCGGGGTTGTGTGCGTCCCCTGGCCTCGGCGGGCGGTTGGAGGGACCCCCTGTAATCAGGCGGGTACCCCTGGCCCCGGTCTTTCAGAGGCGTGGGGCCAGGAGTCATGGGGCCAGGCACGTGCCCTCCCTGTCCTCGGGGCTGGGCTCGCGGCCCCTCGGGCGCCTCGGCTTTAGGCCGTGAGCTCGACTGCCTGACTGTAGAGTCTGGTTCCTGTTGCCTTGGGGGAAGGCCGAGCTCGGTGGCTCCCTGCGTGTGCACCGGCCTGTAAGCAGGCTGCGGGTCTGGGGGCCTTTGTGCTCCCTTCAGCTGGCAGCCTGCGTGGGGCGCCCGCCCCGTTAGTGGGGATGGCCCCGGACTTGGAGAGAAGGAGCCTGCTTAGGCCTTGGGGACCAGAGCCGCCCCGTAAGTCGGGGCCGGTGCTCTGGGGTCCCGGGCACTTTGCAGTCCAGGCAGCGGCTTGAGCTCCCTGTAAGCAGGGGTGCAGCCTCTTGGCCGCTGCTCTGCGTGCCCAGCTTGGTTTGCCCAGAGGGCCCGGCTCCCAGCACGGCGTGGGACTGTGCCGGACGTCGCGATGGTGAGTCAAGCTGAACTTGGAGGCTTTTGGGCAGCTGGGGGGCTGTGTGGGTGGTGGCAGGAGGATCTCGCTGTGGGGCTGTTGGGTGGCATTCCCTTTGGGAGCTGAAGCTCCTCAGGCCTGATTGTGACCTCATCAACGTTTGCAGAAGCCGTGGGACGGCGAGGCAAGAGCCAGCGGGAGGAGCGGCGTCTTCGAGCTCAAGAGCGGAAGGGCGAGGCAAGAGCGAGCTGGAGGAGCGGCGTCTTCGAGCTCAGGAGTGGAACAGCAAGGTAAGAGCAGCAGCTTGGAACTGAAGTTGGAGGCTTGTGGGCAGCCCGGGGATCTGGGGGTGGCTGCTTGAGGTTGTCCCCGTGGAGCTGTGCGGTCGCGGTTCCCTTCAGGCACCGGGTGTGGAGCTTCTGAGGCCTGAGCGTGTCATGGTCCATTGGCAGAAGCCGTGGGACGACGAGGCAAGAGCGGCAGCGTCTTGGAGCTCAAGCGTGGAACGGCGAGGCAAGAGCGAGCTTGGAGCTGAAGAGGGGCCCCGAGGGGCCCTCTGGGCAAAGGGCTTTTCCAGGCCAGGGCACCTTCAGGGTGCCGCGGCTGGCTTTGCGCTGGGCGACCTCCCTGTGTGCAGGGCTGGGTCTTTGCTGTGGTTGGCCTTTTGCCCTTGTGCTCCTTTGGCTGCGCGGAGAGAGGGGCAACCCTGTAAGGAGGGTGAGAGCCCCTGTCTCCGCAGCTGAGAGGAGAAACAGAGCTCTCCCGGCCCCCAGCCCAGCTACCCTGTAAGCAGGGCAGGGCTTTTCCCCAGCGCCGGCAGCTTTCTGCCTGCTGCCGGCCCCTGGCCAGCGTGACCCCCTGTACTCGGGGCGCGTCACAGCCCGTGTCCCTGTGCCAGCCCTGAAGCGCCTCAGGGCCTCGCGGCCCCTGTGGCCTCCTTGGAGTGCAGGGGCAGGTCTGATGCTTTCCTCTCCCGCTCAGCATTAGCAATGGCTCCCTAGAGCAGGTTGGCTGCACGGAACTTGCTCTCCCACTTGTGGGACTGTCTCCCCGTCCCCTGTCTTGCCCTTAGTTGGTGTGAGTGAGGAAGTGTGCTTGTGCTTTAGCCCCCGCCTTTAGACATAGAGCAGCGTAGCTTAGACTTTCCCAGGTGGGAAAGAGGAGCTCTGTGCAGCCACAGGCGGGTGCCCAAAATGCACGGGTGGAGAAAGTGTCCGGCCTTGGCCCTGCTTTCTGAGGAGGGCGCGAAGCCGCTTAGCGGCAGCGGGGGCACCGTGACCCGCCTGTAGCCAGGGCCTGGGTCGTGCCGGTGAGCTGCCGGCGCGCCGGCCCTGTACTCGGGGCAGGTGTCGGGGCCTTGCAGCGCCCTTTTGTCCCCAGGAGCAGCCCCACCCGGGTCCCTGTAAGCAGGGCTGGGGAGGCTCCTTTAGCCAGGTGACAGGAAGCAGCGCTCCCGGGCCCTTGCCAGGGGTCAGGTTGAAGAAGTGCTGTGCCGCAGGGCGCGCTCCCGCCTTTGGCGCTGCTTTGGGCCGGTGCCACCTCCCTGGCGGCCTCGTTGAGGAGGCTCCCGGGGCTCCTGCAGGCGGCTGTGCTGCCGTGCTGCGCTGCGGCCGGGCTCCGGCCTGCCCCTAAGTGGGGCACAGGCCGGAGCCTGTGCTCCGCGGCGCTTGTTGGGGGGTGCCGGGCTGCGGGGGGCGGCCCCGTAAGCGGGGTTGTGTGCGTCCCCTGGCCTCGGCGGGCGGTTGGAGGGACCCCCTGTAATCAGGCGGGTACCCCTGGCCCCGGTCTTTCAGAGGCGTGGGGCCAGGAGTCATGGGGCCAGGCACGTGCCCTCCCTGTCCTCGGGGCTGGGCTCGCGGCCCCTCGGGCGCCTCGGCTTTAGGCCGTGAGCTCGACTGCCTGACTGTAGAGTCTGGTTCCTGTTGCCTTGGGGGAAGGCCGAGCTCGGTGGCTCCCTGCGTGTGCACCGGCCTGTAAGCAGGCTGCGGGTCTGGGGGCCTTTGTGCTCCCTTCAGCTGGCAGCCTGCGTGGGGCGCCCGCCCCGTTAGTGGGGATGGCCCCGGACTTGGAGAGAAGGAGCCTGCTTAGGCCTTGGGGACCAGAGCCGCCCCGTAAGTCGGGGCCGGTGCTCTGGGGTCCCGGGCACTTTGCAGTCCAGGCAGCGGCTTGAGCTCCCTGTAAGCAGGGGTGCAGCCTCTTGGCCGCTGCTCTGCGTGCCCAGCTTGGTTTGCCCAGAGGGCCCGGCTCCCAGCACGGCGTGGGACTGTGCCGGACGTCGCGATGGTGAGTCAAGCTGAACTTGGAGGCTTTTGGGCAGCTGGGGGGCTGTGTGGGTGGTGGCAGGAGGATCTCGCTGTGGGGCTGTTGGGTGGCATTCCCTTTGGGAGCTGAAGCTCCTCAGGCCTGATTGTGACCTCATCAACGTTTGCAGAAGCCGTGGGACGGCGAGGCAAGAGCCAGCGGGAGGAGCGGCGTCTTCGAGCTCAAGAGCGGAAGGGCGAGGCAAGAGCGAGCTGGAGGAGCGGCGTCTTCGAGCTCAGGAGTGGAACAGCAAGGTAAGAGCAGCAGCTTGGAACTGAAGTTGGAGGCTTGTGGGCAGCCCGGGGATCTGGGGGTGGCTGCTTGAGGTTGTCCCCGTGGAGCTGTGCGGTCGCGGTTCCCTTCAGGCACCGGGTGTGGAGCTTCTGAGGCCTGAGCGTGTCATGGTCCATTGGCAGAAGCCGTGGGACGACGAGGCAAGAGCGGCAGCGTCTTGGAGCTCAAGCGTGGAACGGCGAGGCAAGAGCGAGCTTGGAGCTGAAGAGGGGCCCCGAGGGGCCCTCTGGGCAAAGGGCTTTTCCAGGCCAGGGCACCTTCAGGGTGCCGCGGCTGGCTTTGCGCTGGGCGACCTCCCTGTGTGCAGGGCTGGGTCTTTGCTGTGGTTGGCCTTTTGCCCTTGTGCTCCTTTGGCTGCGCGGAGAGAGGGGCAACCCTGTAAGGAGGGTGAGAGCCCCTGTCTCCGCAGCTGAGAGGAGAAACAGAGCTCTCCCGGCCCCCAGCCCAGCTACCCTGTAAGCAGGGCAGGGCTTTTCCCCAGCGCCGGCAGCTTTCTGCCTGCTGCCGGCCCCTGGCCAGCGTGACCCCCTGTACTCGGGGCGCGTCACAGCCCGTGTCCCTGTGCCAGCCCTGAAGCGCCTCAGGGCCTCGCGGCCCCTGTGGCCTCCTTGGAGTGCAGGGGCAGGTCTGATGCTTTCCTCTCCCGCTCAGCATTAGCAATGGCTCCCTAGAGCAGGTTGGCTGCACGGAACTTGCTCTCCCACTTGTGGGACTGTCTCCCCGTCCCCTGTCTTGCCCTTAGTTGGTGTGAGTGAGGAAGTGTGCTTGTGCTTTAGCCCCCGCCTTTAGACATAGAGCAGCGTAGCTTAGACTTTCCCAGGTGGGAAAGAGGAGCTCTGTGCAGCCACAGGCGGGTGCCCAAAATGCACGGGTGGAGAAAGTGTCCGGCCTTGGCCCTGCTTTCTGAGGAGGGCGCGAAGCCGCTTAGCGGCAGCGGGGGCACCGTGACCCGCCTGTAGCCAGGGCCTGGGTCGTGCCGGTGAGCTGCCGGCGCGCCGGCCCTGTACTCGGGGCAGGTGTCGGGGCCTTGCAGCGCCCTTTTGTCCCCAGGAGCAGCCCCACCCGGGTCCCTGTAAGCAGGGCTGGGGAGGCTCCTTTAGCCAGGTGACAGGAAGCAGCGCTCCCGGGCCCTTGCCAGGGGTCAGGTTGAAGAAGTGCTGTGCCGCAGGGCGCGCTCCCGCCTTTGGCGCTGCTTTGGGCCGGTGCCACCTCCCTGGCGGCCTCGTTGAGGAGGCTCCCGGGGCTCCTGCCGGCGGCTGTGCTGCCGTGCTGCGCTGCGGCCGGGCTCCGGCCTGCCCCTAAGTGGGGCGCAGGCCGGAGCCTGTGCTCCGCGGCGCTTGTTGGGGGGTGCCGGGCTGCGGGGGGCGGCCCCGTAAGCGGGGTTGTGTGCGTCCCCTGGCCTCGGCGGGCGGTTGGAGGGACCCCCTGTAATCAGGCGGGTACCCCTGGCCCCGGTCTTTCAGAGGCGTGGGGCCAGGAGTCATGGGGCCAGGCACGTGCCCTCCCTGTCCTCGGGGCTGGGCTCGCGGCCCCTCGGGCGCCTCGGCTTTAGGCCGTGAGCTCGACTGCCTGACTGTAGAGTCTGGTTCCTGTTGCCTTGGGGGAAGGCCGAGCTCGGTGGCTCCCTGCGTGTGCACCGGCCTGTAAGCAGGCTGCGGGTCTGGGGGCCTTTGTGCTCCCTTCAGCTGGCAGCCTGCGTGGGGCGCCCGCCCCGTTAGTGGGGATGGCCCCGGACTTGGAGAGAAGGAGCCTGCTTAGGCCTTGGGGACCAGAGCCGCCCCGTAAGTCGGGGCCGGTGCTCTGGGGTCCCGGGCACTTTGCAGTCCAGGCAGCGGCTTGAGCTCCCTGTAAGCAGGGGTGCAGCCTCTTGGCCGCTGCTCTGCGTGCCCAGCTTGGTTTGCCCAGAGGGCCCGGCTCCCAGCACGGCGTGGGACTGTGCCGGACGTCGCGATGGTGAGTCAAGCTGAACTTGGAGGCTTTTGGGCAGCTGGGGGGCTGTGTGGGTGGTGGCAGGAGGATCTCGCTGTGGGGCTGTTGGGTGGCATTCCCTTTGGGAGCTGAAGCTCCTCAGGCCTGATTGTGACCTCATCAACGTTTGCAGAAGCCGTGGGACGGCGAGGCAAGAGCCAGCGGGAGGAGCGGCGTCTTCGAGCTCAAGAGCGGAAGGGCGAGGCAAGAGCGAGCTGGAGGAGCGGCGTCTTCGAGCTCAGGAGTGGAACAGCAAGGTAAGAGCAGCAGCTTGGAACTGAAGTTGGAGGCTTGTGGGCAGCCCGGGGATCTGGGGGTGGCTGCTTGAGGTTGTCCCCGTGGAGCTGTGCGGTCGCGGTTCCCTTCAGGCACCGGGTGTGGAGCTTCTGAGGCCTGAGCGTGTCATGGTCCATTGGCAGAAGCCGTGGGACGACGAGGCAAGAGCGGCAGCGTCTTGGAGCTCAAGCGTGGAACGGCGAGGCAAGAGCGAGCTTGGAGCTGAAGAGGGGCCCTCTGGGCAAAGGGCTTTTCCAGGCCAGGGCACCTTCAGGGTGCCGCGGCTGGCTTTGCGCTGGGCGACCTCCCTGTGTGCAGGGCTGGGTCTTTGCTGTGGTTGGCCTTTTGCCCTTGTGCTCCTTTGGCTGCGCGGAGAGAGGGGCAACCCTGTAAGGAGGGTGAGAGCCCCTGTCTCCGCAGCTGAGAGGAGAAACAGAGCTCTCCCGGCCCCCAGCCCAGCTACCCTGTAAGCAGGGCAGGGCTTTTCCCCAGCCCCGGCAGCTTTCTGCCTGCTGCCGGCCCCTGGCCAGCGTGACCCCCTGTACTCGGGGCACGTCACAGCCCGTGTCCCTGTGCCAGCCCTGAAGCGCCTCAGGGCCTCGCGGCCCCTGTGGCCTCCTTGGAGTGCAGGGGCAGGTCTGATGCTTTCCTCTCCCGCTCAGCATTAGCAATGGCTCCCTAGAGCAGGTTGGCTGCACGGAACTTGCTCTCCCACTTGTGGGACTGTCTCCCCGTCCCCTGTCTTGCCCTTAGTTGGTGTGAGTGAGGAAGTGTGCTTGTGCTTTAGCCCCCCCCTTTAGACATAGAGCAGCGTAGCTTAGACTTTCCCAGGTGGGAAAGAGGAGCTCTGTGCAGCCACAGGCGGGTGCCCAAAATGCACGGGTGGAGAAAGTGTCCGGCCTAGGCCCTGCTTTCTGAGGAGGGCGCGAAGCCGCTTAGCGGCAGCGGGGGCACCGTGACCCGCCTGTAGCCAGGGCCTGGGTCGTGCCGGTGAGCTGCCGGCGCGCCGGCCCTGTACTCGGGGCAGGTGTCGGGGCCTTGCAGCGCCCTTTTGTCCCCAGGAGCAGCCCCACCCGGGTCCCTGTAAGCAGGGCTGGGGAGGCTCCTTTAGCCAGGTGACAGGAAGCAGCGCTCCCGGGCCCTTGCCAGGGGTCAGGTTGAAGAAGTGCTGTGCCGCAGGGCGCGCTCCCGCCTTTGGCGCTGCTTTGGGCCGGTGCCACCTCCCTGGCGGCCTCGTTGAGGAGGCTCCCGGGGCTCCTGCCGGCGGCTGTGCTGCCGTGCTGCGCTGCGGCCGGGCTCCGGCCTGCCCCTAAGTGGGGCGCAGGCCGGAGCCTGTGCTCCGCGGCGCTTGTTGGGGGGTGCCGGGCTGCGGGGGGCGGCCCCGTAAGCGGGGTTGTGTGCGTCCCCTGGCCTCGGCGGGCGGTTGGAGGGACCCCCTGTAATCAGGCGGGTACCCCTGGCCCCGGTCTTTCAGAGGCGTGGGGCCAGGAGTCATGGGGCCAGGCACGTGCCCTCCCTGTCCTCGGGGCTGGGCTCGCGGCCCCTCGGGCGCCTCGGCTTTAGGCCGTGAGCTCGACTGCCTGACTGTAGAGTCTGGTTCCTGTTGCCTTGGGGGAAGGCCGAGCTCGGTGGCTCCCTGCGTGTGCACCGGCCTGTAAGCAGGCTGCGGGTCTGGGGGCCTTTGTGCTCCCTTCAGCTGGCAGCCTGCGTGGGGCGCCCGCCCCGTTAGTGGGGATGGCCCCGGACTTGGAGAGAAGGAGCCTGCTTAGGCCTTGGGGACCAGAGCCGCCCCGTAAGTCGGGGCCGGTGCTCTGGGGTCCCGGGCACTTTGCAGTCCAGGCAGCGGCTTGAGCTCCCTGTAAGCAGGGGTGCAGCCTCTTGGCCGCTGCTCTGCGTGCCCAGCTTGGTTTGCCCAGAGGGCCCGGCTCCCAGCACGGCGTGGGACTGTGCCGGACGTCGCGATGGTGAGTCAAGCTGAACTTGGAGGCTTTTGGGCAGCTGGGGGGCTGTGTGGGTGGTGGCAGGAGGATCTCGCTGTGGGGCTGTTGGGTGGCATTCCCTTTGGGAGCTGAAGCTCCTCAGGCCTGATTGTGACCTCATCAACGTTTGCAGAAGCCGTGGGACGGCGAGGCAAGAGCCAGCGGGAGGAGCGGCGTCTTCGAGCTCAAGAGCGGAAGGGCGAGGCAAGAGCGAGCTGGAGGAGCGGCGTCTTCGAGCTCAGGAGTGGAACAGCAAGGTAAGAGCAGCAGCTTGGAACTGAAGTTGGAGGCTTGTGGGCAGCCCGGGGATCTGGGGGTGGCTGCTTGAGGTTGTCCCCGTGGAGCTGTGCGGTCGCGGTTCCCTTCAGGCACCGGGTGTGGAGCTTCTGAGGCCTGAGCGTGTCATGGTCCATTGGCAGAAGCCGTGGGACGACGAGGCAAGAGCGGCAGCGTCTTGGAGCTCAAGCGTGGAACGGCGAGGCAAGAGCGAGCTTGGAGCTGAAGAGGGGCCCCGAGGGGCCCTCTGGGCAAAGGGCTTTTCCAGGCCAGGGCACCTTCAGGGTGCCGCGGCTGGCTTTGCGCTGGGCGACCTCCCTGTGTGCAGGGCTGGGTCTTTGCTGTGGTTGGCCTTTTGCCCTTGTGCTCCTTTGGCTGCGCGGAGAGAGGGGCAACCCTGTAAGGAGGGTGAGAGCCCCTGTCTCCGCAGCTGAGAGGAGAAACAGAGCTCTCCCGGCCCCCAGCCCAGCTACCCTGTAAGCAGGGCAGGGCTTTTCCCCAGCCCCGGCAGCTTTCTGCCTGCTGCCGGCCCCTGGCCAGCGTGACCCCCTGTACTCGGGGCGCGTCACAGCCCGTGTCCCTGTGCCAGCCCTGAAGCGCCTCAGGGCCTCGTGGCCCCTGTGGCCTCCTTGGAGTGCAGGGGCAGGTCTGATGCTTTCCTCTCCCGCTCAGCATTAGCAATGGCTCCCTAGAGCAGGTTGGCTGCACGGAACTTGCTCTCCCACTTGTGGGACTGTCTCCCCGTCCCCTGTCTTGCCCTTAGTTGGTGTGAGTGAGGAAGTGTGCTTGTGCTTTAGCCCCCGCCTTTAGACATAGAGCAGCGTAGCTTAGACTTTCCCAGGTGGGAAAGAGGAGCTCTGTGCAGCCACAGGCGGGTGCCCAAAATGCACGGGTGGAGAAAGTGTCCGGCCTTGGCCCTGCTTTCTGAGGAGGGCGCGAAGCCGCTTAGCGGCAGCGGGGGCACCGTGACCCGCCTGTAGCCAGGGCCTGGGTCGTGCCGGTGAGCTGCCGGCGCGCCGGCCCTGTACTCGGGGCAGGTGTCGGGGCCTTGCAGCGCCCTTTTGTCCCCAGGAGCAGCCCCACCCGGGTCCCTGTAAGCAGGGCTGGGGAGGCTCCTTTAGCCAGGTGACAGGAAGCAGCGCTCCCGGGCCCTTGCCAGGGGTCAGGTTGAAGAAGTGCTGTGCCGCAGGGCGCGCTCCCGCCTTTGGCGCTGCTTTGGGCCGGTGCCACCTCCCTGGCGGCCTTGTTGAGGAGGCTCCCGGGGCTCCTGCAGGCGGCTGTGCTGCCGTGCTGCGCTGCGGCCGGGCTCCGGCCTGCCCCTAAGTGGGGCGCAGGCCGGAGCCTGTGCTCCGCGGCGCTTGTTGGGGGGTGCCGGGCTGCGAGGGGCGGCCCCGTAAGCGGGGTTGTGTGCGTCCCCTGGCCTCGGCGGGCGGTTGGAGGGACCCCCTGTAATCAGGCGGGTACCCCTGGCCCCGGTCTTTCAGAGGCGTGGGGCCAGGAGTCATGGGGCCAGGCACGTGCCCTCCCTGTCCTCGGGGCTGGGCTCGCGGCCCCTCGGGCGCCTCGGCTTTAGGCCGTGAGCTCGACTGCCTGACTGTAGAGTCTGGTTCCTGTTGCCTTGGGGGAAGGCCGAGCTCGGTGGCTCCCTGCGTGTGCACCGGCCTGTAAGCAGGCTGCGGGTCTGGGGGCCTTTGTGCTCCCTTCAGCTGGCAGCCTGCGTGGGGCGCCCGCCCCGTTAGTGGGGATGGCCCCGGACTTGGAGAGAAGGAGCCTGCTTAGGCCTTGGGGACCAGAGCCGCCCCGTAAGTCGGGGCCGGTGCTCTGGGGTCCCGGGCACTTTGCAGTCCAGGCAGCGGCTTGAGCTCCCTGTAAGCAGGGGTGCAGCCTCTTGGCCGCTGCTCTGCGTGCCCAGCTTGGTTTGCCCAGAGGGCCCGGCTCCCAGCACGGCGTGGGACTGTGCCGGACGTCGTGATGGTGAGTCAAGCTGAACTTGGAGGCTTTTGGGCAGCTGGGGGGCTGTGTGGGTGGTGGCAGGAGGATCTCGCTGTGGGGCTGTTGGGTGGCATTCCCTTTGGGAGCTGAAGCTCCTCAGGCCTGATTGTGACCTCATCAACGTTTGCAGAAGCCGTGGGACGGCGAGGCAAGAGCCAGCGGGAGGAGCGGCGTCTTCGAGCTCAAGAGCGGAAGGGCGAGGCAAGAGCGAGCTGGAGGAGCGGCGTCTTCGAGCTCAGGAGTGGAACAGCAAGGTAAGAGCAGCAGCTTGGAACTGAAGTTGGAGGCTTGTGGGCAGCCCGGGGATCTGGGGGTGGCTGCTTGAGGTTGTCCCCGTGGAGCTGTGCGGTCGCGGTTCCCTTCAGGCACCGGGTGTGGAGCTTCTGAGGCCTGAGCGTGTCATGGTCCATTGGCAGAAGCCGTGGACGACGAGGCAAGAGCGGCAGCGTCTTGGAGCTCAAGCGTGGAACGGCGAGGCAAGAGCGAGCTTGGAGCTGAAGAGGGGCCCCGAGGGGCCCTCTGGGCAAAGGGCTTTTCCAGGCCAGGGCACCTTCAGGGTGCCGCGGCTGGCTTTGCGCTGGGCGACCTCCCTGTGTGCAGGGCTGGGTCTTTGCTGTGGTTGGCCTTTTGCCCTTGTGCTCCTTTGGCTGCGCGGAGAGAGGGGCAACCCTGTAAGGAGGGTGAGAGCCCCTGTCTCCGCAGCTGAGAGGAGAAACAGAGCTCTCCCGGCCCCCAGCCCAGCTACCCTGTAAGCAGGGCAGGGCTTTTCCCCAGCCCCGGCAGCTTTCTGCCTGCTGCCGGCCCCTGGCCAGCGTGACCCCCTGTACTCGGGGCGCGTCACAGCCCGTGTCCCTGTGCCAGCCCTGAAGCGCCTCAGGGCCTCGCGGCCCCTGTGGCCTCCTTGGAGTGCAGGGGCAGGTCTGATGCTTTCCTCTCCCGCTCAGCATTAGCAATGGCTCCCTAGAGCAGGTTGGCTGCACGGAACTTGCTCTCCCACTTGTGGGACTGTCTCCCCGTCCCCTGTCTTGCCCTTAGTTGGTGTGAGTGAGGAAGTGTGCTTGTGCTTTAGCCCCCGCCTTTAGACATAGAGCAGCGTAGCTTAGACTTTCCCAGGTGGGAAAGAGGAGCTCTGTGCAGCCACAGGCGGGTGCCCAAAATGCACGGGTGGAGAAAGTGTCCGGCCTTGGCCCTGCTTTCTGAGGAGGGCGCGAAGCCGCTTAGCGGCAGCGGGGGCACCGTGACCCGCCTGTAGCCAGGGCCTGGGTCGTGCCGGTGAGCTGCCGGCGCGCCGGCCCTGTACTCGGGGCAGGTGTCGGGGCCTTGCAGCGCCCTTTTGTCCCCAGGAGCAGCCCCACCCGGGTCCCTGTAAGCAGGGCTGGGGAGGCTCCTTTAGCCAGGTGACAGGAAGCAGCGCTCCCGGGCCCTTGCCAGGGGTCAGGTTGAAGAAGTGCTGTGCCGCAGGGCGCGCTCCCGCCTTTGGCGCTGCTTTGGGCCGGTGCCACCTCCCTGGCGGCCTCGTTGAGGAGGCTCCCGGGGCTCCTGCAGGCGGCTGTGCTGCCGTGCTGCGCTGCGGCCGGGCTCCGGCCTGCCCCTAAGTGGGGCGCAGGCCGGAGCCTGTGCTCCGCGGCGCTTGTTGGGGGGTGCCGGGCTGCGGGGGGCGGCCCCGTAAGCGGGGTTGTGTGCGTCCCCTGGCCTCGGCGGGCGGTTGGAGGGACCCCCTGTAATCAGGCGGGTACCCCTGGCCCCGGTCTTTCAGAGGCGTGGGGCCAGGAGTCATGGGGCCAGGCACGTGCCCTCCCTGTCCTCGGGGCTGGGCTCGCGGCCCCTCGGGCGCCTCGGCTTTAGGCCGTGAGCTCGACTGCCTGACTGTAGAGTCTGGTTCCTGTTGCCTTGGGGGAAGGCCGAGCTCGGTGGCTCCCTGCGTGTGCACCGGCCTGTAAGCAGGCTGCGGGTCTGGGGGCCTTTGTGCTCCCTTCAGCTGGCAGCCTGCGTGGGGCGCCCGCCCCGTTAGTGGGGATGGCCCCGGACTTGGAGAGAAGGAGCCTGCTTAGGCCTTGGGGACCAGAGCCGCCCCGTAAGTCGGGGCCGGTGCTCTGGGGTCCCGGGCACTTTGCAGTCCAGGCAGCGGCTTGAGCTCCCTGTAAGCAGGGGTGCAGCCTCTTGGCCGCTGCTCTGCGTGCCCAGCTTGGTTTGCCCAGAGGGCCCGGCTCCCAGCACGGCGTGGGACTGTGCCGGACGTCGCGATGGTGAGTCAAGCTGAACTTGGAGGCTTTTGGGCAGCTGGGGGGCTGTGTGGGTGGTGGCAGGAGGATCTCGCTGTGGGGCTGTTGGGTGGCATTCCCTTTGGGAGCTGAAGCTCCTCAGGCCTGATTGTGACCTCATCAACGTTTGCAGAAGCCGTGGGACGGCGAGGCAAGAGCCAGCGGGAGGAGCGGCGTCTTCGAGCTCAAGAGCGGAAGGGCGAGGCAAGAGCGAGCTGGAGGAGCGGCGTCTTCGAGCTCAGGAGTGGAACAGCAAGGTAAGAGCAGCAGCTTGGAACTGAAGTTGGAGGCTTGTGGGCAGCCCGGGGATCTGGGGGTGGCTGCTTGAGGTTGTCCCCGTGGAGCTGTGCGGTCGCGGTTCCCTTCAGGCACCGGGTGTGGAGCTTCTGAGGCCTGAGCGTGTCATGGTCCATTGGCAGAAGCCGTGGGACGACGAGGCAAGAGCGGCAGCGTCTTGGAGCTCAAGCGTGGAACGGCGAGGCAAGAGCGAGCTTGGAGCTGAAGAGGGGCCCCGAGGGGCCCTCTGGGCAAAGGGCTTTTCCAGGCCAGGGCACCTTCAGGGTGCCGCGGCTGGCTTTGCGCTGGGCGACCTCCCTGTGTGCAGGGCTGGGTCTTTGCTGTGGTTGGCCTTTTGCCCTTGTGCTCCTTTGGCTGCGCGGAGAGAGGGGCAACCCTGTAAGGAGGGTGAGAGCCCCTGTCTCCGCAGCTGAGAGGAGAAACAGAGCTCTCCCGGCCCCCAGCCCAGCTACCCTGTAAGCAGGGCAGGGCTTTTCCCCAGCCCCGGCAGCTTTCTGCCTGCTGCCGGCCCCTGGCCAGCGTGACCCCCTGTACTCGGGGCGCGTCACAGCCCGTGTCCCTGTGCCAGCCCTGAAGCGCCTCAGGGCCTCGCGGCCCCTGTGGCCTCCTTGGAGTGCAGGGGCAGGTCTGATGCTTTCCTCTCCCGCTCAGCATTAGCAATGGCTCCCTAGAGCAGGTTGGCTGCACGGAACTTGCTCTCCCACTTGTGGGACTGTCTCCCCGTCCCCTGTCTTGCCCTTAGTTGGTGTGAGTGAGGAAGTGTGCTTGTGCTTTAGCCCCCGCCTTTAGACATAGAGCAGCGTAGCTTAGACTTTCCCAGGTGGGAAAGAGGAGCTCTGTGCAGCCACAGGCGGGTGCCCAAAATGCACGGGTGGAGAAAGTGTCCGGCCTTGGCCCTGCTTTCTGAGGAGGGCGCGAAGCCGCTTAGCGGCAGCGGGGGCACCGTGACCCGCCTGTAGCCAGGGCCTGGGTCGTGCCGGTGAGCTGCCGGCGCGCCGGCCCTGTACTCGGGGCAGGTGTCGGGGCCTTGCAGCGCCCTTTTGTCCCCAGGAGCAGCCCCACCCGGGTCCCTGTAAGCAGGGCTGGGGAGGCTCCTTTAGCCAGGTGACAGGAAGCAGCGCTCCCGGGCCCTTGCCAGGGGTCAGGTTGAAGAAGTGCTGTGCCGCAGGGCGCGCTCCCGCCTTTGGCGCTGCTTTGGGCCGGTGCCACCTCCCTGGCGGCCTCGTTGAGGAGGCTCCCGGGGCTCCTGCAGGCGGCTGTGCTGCCGTGCTGCGCTGCGGCCGGGCTCCGGCCTGCCCCTAAGTGGGGCGCAGGCCGGAGCCTGTGCTCCGCGGCGCTTGTTGGGGGGTGCCGGGCTGCGGGGGGCGGCCCCGTAAGCGGGGTTGTGTGCGTCCCCTGGCCTCGGCGGGCGGTTGGAGGGACCCCCTGTAATCAGGCGGGTACCCCTGGCCCCGGTCTTTCAGAGGCGTGGGGCCAGGAGTCATGGGGCCAGGCACGTGCCCTCCCTGTCCTCGGGGCTGGGCTCGCGGCCCCTCGGGCGCCTCGGCTTTAGGCCGTGAGCTCGACTGCCTGACTGTAGAGTCTGGTTCCTGTTGCCTTGGGGGAAGGCCGAGCTCGGTGGCTCCCTGCGTGTGCACCGGCCTGTAAGCAGGCTGCGGGTCTGGGGGCCTTTGTGCTCCCTTCAGCTGGCAGCCTGCGTGGGGCGCCCGCCCCGTTAGTGGGGATGGCCCCGGACTTGGAGAGAAGGAGCCTGCTTAGGCCTTGGGGACCAGAGCCGCCCCGTAAGTCGGGGCCGGTGCTCTGGGGTCCCGGGCACTTTGCAGTCCAGGCAGCGGCTTGAGCTCCCTGTAAGCAGGGGTGCAGCCTCTTGGCCGCTGCTCTGCGTGCCCAGCTTGGTTTGCCCAGAGGGCCCGGCTCCCAGCACGGCGTGGGACTGTGCCGGACGTCGCGATGGTGAGTCAAGCTGAACTTGGAGGCTTTTGGGCAGCTGGGGGGCTGTGTGGGTGGTGGCAGGAGGATCTCGCTGTGGGGCTGTTGGGTGGCATTCCCTTTGGGAGCTGAAGCTCCTCAGGCCTGATTGTGACCTCATCAACGTTTGCAGAAGCCGTGGGACGGCGAGGCAAGAGCCAGCGGGAGGAGCGGCGTCTTCGAGCTCAAGAGCGGAAGGGCGAGGCAAGAGCGAGCTGGAGGAGCGGCGTCTTCGAGCTCAGGAGTGGAACAGCAAGGTAAGAGCAGCAGCTTGGAACTGAAGTTGGAGGCTTGTGGGCAGCCCGGGGATCTGGGGGTGGCTGCTTGAGGTTGTCCCCGTGGAGCTGTGCGGTCGCGGTTCCCTTCAGGCACCGGGTGTGGAGCTTCTGAGGCCTGAGCGTGTCATGGTCCATTGGCAGAAGCCGTGGGACGACGAGGCAAGAGCGGCAGCGTCTTGGAGCTCAAGCGTGGAACGGCGAGGCAAGAGCGAGCTTGGAGCTGAAGAGGGGCCCCGAGGGGCCCTCTGGGCAAAGGGCTTTTCCAGGCCAGGGCACCTTCAGGGTGCCGCGGCTGGCTTTGCGCTGGGCGACCTCCCTGTGTGCAGGGCTGGGTCTTTGCTGTGGTTGGCCTTTTGCCCTTGTGCTCCTTTGGCTGCGCGGAGAGAGGGGCAACCCTGTAAGGAGGGTGAGAGCCCCTGTCTCCGCAGCTGAGAGGAGAAACAGAGCTCTCCCGGCCCCCAGCCCAGCTACCCTGTAAGCAGGGCAGGGCTTTTCCCCAGCCCCGGCAGCTTTCTGCCTGCTGCCGGCCCCTGGCCAGCGTGACCCCCTGTACTCGGGGCGCGTCACAGCCCGTGTCCCTGTGCCAGCCCTGAAGCGCCTCAGGGCCTCGCGGCCCCTGTGGCCTCCTTGGAGTGCAGGGGCAGGTCTGATGCTTTCCTCTCCCGCTCAGCATTAGCAATGGCTCCCTAGAGCAGGTTGGCTGCACGGAACTTGCTCTCCCACTTGTGGGACTGTCTCCCCGTCCCCTGTCTTGCCCTTAGTTGGTGTGAGTGAGGAAGTGTGCTTGTGCTTTAGCCCCCGCCTTTAGACATAGAGCAGCGTAGCTTAGACTTTCCCAGGTGGGAAAGAGGAGCTCTGTGCAGCCACAGGCGGGTGCCCAAAATGCACGGGTGGAGAAAGTGTCCGGCCTTGGCCCTGCTTTCTGAGGAGGGCGCGAAGCCGCTTAGCGGCAGCGGGGGCACCGTGACCCGCCTGTAGCCAGGGCCTGGGTCGTGCCGGTGAGCTGCCGGCGCGCCGGCCCTGTACTCGGGGCAGGTGTCGGGGCCTTGCAGCGCCCTTTTGTCCCCAGGAGCAGCCCCACCCGGGTCCCTGTAAGCAGGGCTGGGGAGGCTCCTTTAGCCAGGTGACAGGAAGCAGCGCTCCCGGGCCCTTGCCAGGGGTCAGGTTGAAGAAGTGCTGTGCCGCAGGGCGCGCTCCCGCCTTTGGCGCTGCTTTGGGCCGGTGCCACCTCCCTGGCGGCCTTGTTGAGGAGGCTCCCGGGGCTCCTGCAGGCGGCTGTGCTGCCGTGCTGCGCTGCGGCCGGGCTCCGGCCTGCCCCTAAGTGGGGCGCAGGCCGGAGCCTGTGCTCCGCGGCGCTTGTTGGGGGGTGCCGGGCTGCGAGGGGCGGCCCCGTAAGCGGGGTTGTGTGCGTCCCCTGGCCTCGGCGGGCGGTTGGAGGGACCCCCTGTAATCAGGCGGGTACCCCTGGCCCCGGTCTTTCAGAGGCGTGGGGCCAGGAGTCATGGGGCCAGGCACGTGCCCTCCCTGTCCTCGGGGCTGGGCTCGCGGCCCCTCGGGCGCCTCGGCTTTAGGCCGTGAGCTCGACTGCCTGACTGTAGAGTCTGGTTCCTGTTGCCTTGGGGGAAGGCCGAGCTCGGTGGCTCCCTGCGTGTGCACCGGCCTGTAAGCAGGCTGCGGGTCTGGGGGCCTTTGTGCTCCCTTCAGCTGGCAGCCTGCGTGGGGCGCCCGCCCCGTTAGTGGGGATGGCCCCGGACTTGGAGAGAAGGAGCCTGCTTAGGCCTTGGGGACCAGAGCCGCCCCGTAAGTCGGGGCCGGTGCTCTGGGGTCCCGGGCACTTTGCAGTCCAGGCAGCGGCTTGAGCTCCCTGTAAGCAGGGGTGCAGCCTCTTGGCCGCTGCTCTGCGTGCCCAGCTTGGTTTGCCCAGAGGGCCCGGCTCCCAGCACGGCGTGGGACTGTGCCGGACGTCGCGATGGTGAGTCAAGCTGAACTTGGAGGCTTTTGGGCAGCTGGGGGGCTGTGTGGGTGGTGGCAGGAGGATCTCGCTGTGGGGCTGTTGGGTGGCATTCCCTTTGGGAGCTGAAGCTCCTCAGGCCTGATTGTGACCTCATCAACGTTTGCAGAAGCCGTGGGACGGCGAGGCAAGAGCCAGCGGGAGGAGCGGCGTCTTCGAGCTCAGGAGTGGAACAGCAAGGTAAGAGCAGCAGCTTGGAACTGAAGTTGGAGGCTTGTGGGCAGCCCGGGGATCTGGGGGTGGCTGCTTGAGGTTGTCCCCGTGGAGCTGTGCGGTCGCGGTTCCCTTCAGGCACCGGGTGTGGAGCTTCTGAGGCCTGAGCGTGTCATGGTCCATTGGCAGAAGCCGTGGGACGACGAGGCAAGAGCGGCAGCGTCTTGGAGCTCAAGCGTGGAACGGCGAGACAAGAGCGAGCTTGGAGCTGAAGAGGGGCCCCGAGGGGCCCTCTGGGCAAAGGGCTTTTCCAGGCCAGGGCACCTTCAGGGTGCCGCGGCTGGCTTTGCGCTGGGCGACCTCCCTGTGTGCAGGGCTGGGTCTTTGCTGTGGTTGGCCTTTTGCCCTTGTGCTCCTTTGGCTGCGCGGAGAGAGGGGCAACCCTGTAAGGAGGGTGAGAGCCCCTGTCTCCGCAGCTGAGAGGAGAAACAGAGCTCTCCCGGCCCCCAGCCCAGCTACCCTGTAAGCAGGGCAGGGCTTTTCCCCAGCCCCGGCAGCTTTCTGCCTGCTGCCGGCCCCTGGCCAGCGTGACCCCCTGTACTCGGGGCGCGTCACAGCCCGTGTCCCTGTGCCAGCCCTGAAGCGCCTCAGGGCCTCGCGGCCCCTGTGGCCTCCTTGGAGTGCAGGGGCAGGTCTGATGCTTTCCTCTCCCGCTCAGCATTAGCAATGGCTCCCTAGAGCAGGTTGGCTGCACGGAACTTGCTCTCCCACTTGTGGGACTGTCTCCCCGTCCCCTGTCTTGCCCTTAGTTGGTGTGAGTGAGGAAGTGTGCTTGTGCTTTAGCCCCCCCCTTTAGACATAGAGCAGCGTAGCTTAGACTTTCCCAGGTGGGAAAGAGGAGCTCTGTGCAGCCACAGGCGGGTGCCCAAAATGCACGGGTGGAGAAAGTGTCCGGCCTAGGCCCTGCTTTCTGAGGAGGGCGCGAAGCCGCTTAGCGGCAGCGGGGGCACCGTGACCCGCCTGTAGCCAGGGCCTGGGTCGTGCCGGTGAGCTGCCGGCGCGCCGGCCCTGTACTCGGGGCAGGTGTCGGGGCCTTGCAGCGCCCTTTTGTCCCCAGGAGCAGCCCCACCCGGGTCCCTGTAAGCAGGGCTGGGGAGGCTCCTTTAGCCAGGTGACAGGAAGCAGCGCTCCCGGGCCCTTGCCAGGGGTCAGGTTGAAGAAGTGCTGTGCCGCAGGGCGCGCTCCCGCCTTTGGCGCTGCTTTGGGCCGGTGCCACCTCCCTGGCGGCCTCGTTGAGGAGGCTCCCGGGGCTCCTGCAGGCGGCTGTGCTGCCGTGCTGCGCTGCGGCCGGGCTCCGGCCTGCCCCTAAGTGGGGCGCAGGCCGGAGCCTGTGCTCCGCGGCGCTTGTTGGGGGGTGCCGGGCTGCGGGGGGCGGCCCCGTAAGCGGGGTTGTGTGCGTCCCCTGGCCTCGGCGGGCGGTTGGAGGGACCCCCTGTAATCAGGCGGGTACCCCTGGCCCCGGTCTTTCAGAGGCGTGGGGCCAGGAGTCATGGGGCCAGGCACGTGCCCTCCCTGTCCTCGGGGCTGGGCTCGCGGCCCCTCGGGCGCCTCGGCTTTAGGCCGTGAGCTCGACTGCCTGACTGTAGAGTCTGGTTCCTGTTGCCTTGGGGGAAGGCCGAGCTCGGTGGCTCCCTGCGTGTGCACCGGCCTGTAAGCAGGCTGCGGGTCTGGGGGCCTTTGTGCTCCCTTCAGCTGGCAGCCTGCGTGGGGCGCCCGCCCCGTTAGTGGGGATGGCCCCGGACTTGGAGAGAAGGAGCCTGCTTAGGCCTTGGGGACCAGAGCCGCCCCGTAAGTCGGGGCCGGTGCTCTGGGGTCCCGGGCACTTTGCAGTCCAGGCAGCGGCTTGAGCTCCCTGTAAGCAGGGGTGCAGCCTCTTGGCCGCTGCTCTGCGTGCCCAGCTTGGTTTGCCCAGAGGGCCCGGCTCCCAGCACGGCGTGGGACTGTGCCGGACGTCGTGATGGTGAGTCAAGCTGAACTTGGAGGCTTTTGGGCAGCTGGGGGGCTGTGTGGGTGGTGGCAGGAGGATCTCGCTGTGGGGCTGTTGGGTGGCATTCCCTTTGGGAGCTGAAGCTCCTCAGGCCTGATTGTGACCTCATCAACGTTTGCAGAAGCCGTGGGACGGCGAGGCAAGAGCCAGCGGGAGGAGCGGCGTCTTCGAGCTCAAGAGCGGAAGGGCGAGGCAAGAGCGAGCTGGAGGAGCGGCGTCTTCGAGCTCAGGAGTGGAACAGCAAGGTAAGAGCAGCAGCTTGGAACTGAAGTTGGAGGCTTGTGGGCAGCCCGGGGATCTGGGGGTGGCTGCTTGAGGTTGTCCCCGTGGAGCTGTGCGGTCGCGGTTCCCTTCAGGCACCGGGTGTGGAGCTTCTGAGGCCTGAGCGTGTCATGGTCCATTGGCAGAAGCCGTGGGACGACGAGGCAAGAGCGGCAGCGTCTTGGAGCTCAAGCGTGGAACGGCGAGGCAAGAGCGAGCTTGGAGCTGAAGAGGGGCCCCGAGGGGCCCTCTGGGCAAAGGGCTTTTCCAGGCCAGGGCACCTTCAGGGTGCCGCGGCTGGCTTTGCGCTGGGCGACCTCCCTGTGTGCAGGGCTGGGTCTTTGCTGTGGTTGGCCTTTTGCCCTTGTGCTCCTTTGGCTGCGCGGAGAGAGGGGCAACCCTGTAAGGAGGGTGAGAGCCCCTGTCTCCGCAGCTGAGAGGAGAAACAGAGCTCTCCCGGCCCCCAGCCCAGCTACCCTGTAAGCAGGGCAGGGCTTTTCCCCAGCCCCGGCAGCTTTCTGCCTGCTGCCGGCCCCTGGCCAGCGTGACCCCCTGTACTCGGGGCGCGTCACAGCCCGTGTCCCTGTGCCAGCCCTGAAGCGCCTCAGGGCCTCGCGGCCCCTGTGGCCTCCTTGGAGTGCAGGGGCAGGTCTGATGCTTTCCTCTCCCGCTCAGCATTAGCAATGGCTCCCTAGAGCAGGTTGGCTGCACGGAACTTGCTCTCCCACTTGTGGGACTGTCTCCCCGTCCCCTGTCTTGCCCTTAGTTGGTGTGAGTGAGGAAGTGTGCTTGTGCTTTAGCCCCCGCCTTTAGACATAGAGCAGCGTAGCTTAGACTTTCCCAGGTGGGAAAGAGGAGCTCTGTGCAGCCACAGGCGGGTGCCCAAAATGCACGGGTGGAGAAAGTGTCCGGCCTTGGCCCTGCTTTCTGAGGAGGGCGCGAAGCCGCTTAGCGGCAGCGGGGGCACCGTGACCCGCCTGTAGCCAGGGCCTGGGTCGTGCCGGTGAGCTGCCGGCGCGCCGGCCCTGTACTCGGGGCAGGTGTCGGGGCCTTGCAGCGCCCTTTTGTCCCCAGGAGCAGCCCCACCCGGGTCCCTGTAAGCAGGGCTGGGGAGGCTCCTTTAGCCAGGTGACAGGAAGCAGCGCTCCCGGGCCCTTGCCAGGGGTCAGGTTGAAGAAGTGCTGTGCCGCAGGGCGCGCTCCCGCCTTTGGCGCTGCTTTGGGCCGGTGCCACCTCCCTGGCGGCCTCGTTGAGGAGGCTCCCGGGGCTCCTGCAGGCGGCTGTGCTGCCGTGCTGCGCTGCGGCCGGGCTCCGGCCTGCCCCTAAGTGGGGCGCAGGCCGGAGCCTGTGCTCCGCGGCGCTTGTTGGGGGGTGCCGGGCTGCGGGGGGCGGCCCCGTAAGCGGGGTTGTGTGCGTCCCCTGGCCTCGGCGGGCGGTTGGAGGGACCCCCTGTAATCAGGCGGGTACCCCTGGCCCCGGTCTTTCAGAGGCGTGGGGCCAGGAGTCATGGGGCCAGGCACGTGCCCTCCCTGTCCTCGGGGCTGGGCTCGCGGCCCCTCGGGCGCCTCGGCTTTAGGCCGTGAGCTCGACTGCCTGACTGTAGAGTCTGGTTCCTGTTGCCTTGGGGGAAGGCCGAGCTCGGTGGCTCCCTGCGTGTGCACCGGCCTGTAAGCAGGCTGCGGGTCTGGGGGCCTTTGTGCTCCCTTCAGCTGGCAGCCTGCGTGGGGCGCCCGCCCCGTTAGTGGGGATGGCCCCGGACTTGGAGAGAAGGAGCCTGCTTAGGCCTTGGGGACCAGAGCCGCCCCGTAAGTCGGGGCCGGTGCTCTGGGGTCCCGGGCACTTTGCAGTCCAGGCAGCGGCTTGAGCTCCCTGTAAGCAGGGGTGCAGCCTCTTGGCCGCTGCTCTGCGTGCCCAGCTTGGTTTGCCCAGAGGGCCCGGCTCCCAGCACGGCGTGGGACTGTGCCGGACGTCGCGATGGTGAGTCAAGCTGAACTTGGAGGCTTTTGGGCAGCTGGGGGGCTGTGTGGGTGGTGGCAGGAGGATCTCGCTGTGGGGCTGTTGGGTGGCATTCCCTTTGGGAGCTGAAGCTCCTCAGGCCTGATTGTGACCTCATCAACGTTTGCAGAAGCCGTGGGACGGCGAGGCAAGAGCCAGCGGGAGGAGCGGCGTCTTCGAGCTCAAGAGCGGAAGGGCGAGGCAAGAGCGAGCTGGAGGAGTAAAATGGATGTTTTTGTTTTCATTGTTTTTCTTGTGTGGGACCTGGAGCTTATGTCAGATTCTAACACTCTCATAAATAGAAAGAAGAATTGTCTAACCTGATTGTGTTTTCTGCTGTTAACATTCGAGGATCATTCCGGCCTTTCCAGTCACAGTTTTGAGTTTTCGAAGGATACCTTTATGGGCACGTGAGAAGATATCATTGCTGACAGGATACGTACAGGATTTTCCAGTTTCTAAATATACATTTGAAGCCCCAAAGTCCAGTTTGTAATTGTAGACCGAGGAAGTTTCTGGCAGTTCAAACTTAATGGGAGCTGAAAATTTTGCATGTTTTCTTTTATTTTATCTTCCATCCATACAGCAGCTTCTTCTTTCGCATGATTAAATCAGAGAAATTTCACCGTCTATCACTTTGTCTCATTGATTTCTCTTTTCTTGTGGGGTCAATTTCCTGTGTTTCATTTATGCAGGAGACTCTCCTCCTCCTGCTTGTGTTTCTCGTCCTATTACAAATGCTCGGTTGAAAATTCAGTTGATTTTTTTCCAAAAAGTCGAATTCTGAAAGGTGAAGTCGAATTCCCAAATACAGGCACTGAGACTGCCTTGAGCTATCCTCCTCTTGCTGGTGAGGTGCCCTGACTGCCAAAGAGAATAGAAGATGGGGACTAGAGACACTGGAAAAGCAAATGCAGTGGGGTTTTAGGTTGGGTCAAAGTGAAGCTGTTTAAAGGCAGGCACAAGTACACTCTGCTGCAAATAAAATAAGTCTTCCTCCTCCCTTCCCCTCTCTCCCTTTTCAGATAAGTTTCCTTTCTTTTTGGATACTCTGTTTGGAAGGGTACAGCACTGTATGAAGACTTTTTTAATACAGAAATACTCTGATAATATTTCAAACCTGGAACATTTAAGTGAGAAACAAGGTAAGCCCCGTTCCTTCCAACAATGCATTTCTTTGTGCCTAAATTAAAACTGCTAAACCTAAATACATGTGGTTTTTGTCATCTTTGGAATCATATATTCGTTTTGGTGCACATAGCATCAGTGCTGCATTATTTGAATCTGGTTTTCACATCTATGAGTGCACGGTAAGTTTTCCATGTTACACTTAGAGTAGAACACAGTGGAAAAGCAAGATGGCTTCTTAACATTTGGTGTGTCAGGGACTTGGAAGATTTCACTTGGAATAGGTACAGGTGTTTTTCTCCTTGATTGTGGACCTAGAGTTGAATCCCCAGGCCACCACCAACAATTTTGTTTTACAGTTGCCTTTCAGGTTTGAATGGGGAAATGAATTATTACAGAACTTTAGTGTACAATTAGGTCTAAGTAGGATTTAATAAGAACTGCCCAATAATTTTCTCAAGAATAAAGTTCTTTTCGGAGAACTCTCAAAACTTGGAGATATTTGCTCTTGTCATGTGTGTAGTCTGAGATAGCAGAGCATATAGAAATAAAATCCTCTTAGAACAGTAAACACAGAAGCATAATTCAAAGGTAGCACGGCCCCAAACACTTGCATATGTTAAATTTCAGTTTGAAACATGGAGTGTGTCGGGAAATGATTTCTGGGTGCATCATGAAAACAATTATGTTATTGCCTCAGAAAATTGCATTAGCTTCAGAAATTGCTTTATTTTCTGAAGATTTCAGTGGCATAATATAAGCAGGAAAAAACATTAGAGCAACTGGCAATATACAATGAAAAAAGAGTGTTCCCAAGTTTAGGTGCATTCCATAACACACCCAGACTTTTCTTATTAAAACTACATCTTCTTCCTAGAGGCCACCTGTAGGAGCATATGACCCAAAAATAAAGCAAAAAGAAATCAACACACCTGTGAGCTCTCTGTGCTGATGTTTAGGTTTGTAGTTGGTGTTCATGCCATGTCATAAGCTAAGTGAAGAGTGGCAGTACTGGTATAAAACCAAACCGGTTTCAATGTCATGTGGAGGTTAGTCAGAATTTGAGGAGCAACCTGCTGATAAAACTGTTTGGGTAGATCCAGTCAAAATCCGTATGTTGCAAAATGTGAGGTGGGAGGAGAAAACTGAATACTACCTTCATCATCCTGGCATCCTTCACCCCTGGGTACTTAGGTATAGGCTCAGGCCTGCTCCAGTTTGCATCCAGCTGCCAGAGCCCTACTTCAGGCCATTTTTTTCATCTTAAAACTGCCTGGCAAACTGCACAGCCTGTAATTGCAGGGGTAAAGCTGGAGAGAGATCATCCTTAGCAGAGCTCTAATAGCTAGAGACTCCCAAAATGAAGGAAATTTCAGGCATTACCAAAGCCATATTTGCTGTAGTGTTTTTGTGCTCCCAGTTTTGCACCGAACAGCCTTCCTGAAGGATGCCAGGACTTGAGCCTTTCTCTGGCTTTCCTGCATACTGCAAACAAGAGCACAGTGTTTACTTCACTCACTGCTGGTCTCTGCGGGGAGAGTTAAACAGAGAAAGTGCCAGAGGTGCTGAGTTCCACAGAAAACATCAGGGAAAGGATGGGAGGCTGCAGGGGAAGCAGCAGCTGGAAGTGTGATGGCCCAAAGCAGCCCAGATAAAGCTTCCTGAGGTGGAGTCACTCAGTGATACCCAAGGGCAGGAGCACCCCACCTCTGATTTCCTCCACAAGAAGACATTTTTTCACTGATGGGCTGAAAAATCCCATTAACTCTTTCAGTCTTACGAATTTTTCTTAATTTTAAGCCTTCTAAAATCTTTGAGACGTTTCCTACTTAAAAATATTTGGCTATCTTAATTAATTAATTAATCTTTATGAGCACCGTTCAGGGCTGGCCTTACAGTACAGAAATCCAAGTAGGTTCTGGTTTGCATCTAGAAAATCTGCATGCTCTGGGCCTCTCTTCTCTATTTATAAATCAGGCAGAAGAAACAAGAAAAGTCCCATGAACTCTCTGCTCTCAGTCAATTCACAAGTCCTCCGCCCTGGCGACGGCTGTGACTAACTACTATAGAGTAGTCCTCCTCGAGGGAAAAGACACACTCCTGCATGGACTTCCCCTGGTTTCTCCTTTCCCTGTTTCCTCATTGGCTGGGTAGCCCTGGTGGCTGCGCCCTTTCCCCTGGAGACCAGTTCCCTCTGCGTAGCCCTTAGCTCCTCGCCCCACCCCTTCCCCTTCTCAAGCTGTCTGCAGTAGGGGTGCTCTCATTTTTCCCCGGGTTCCCTTCAGCCGTGAGTGCTTCTTAGGAGCTGAAGTACAGCTAGCATCACTCAAGACATCTTTAAGTTTTAAGCACTTTTTCCCATCCGAATGGGACCAGATAATTTCCACTGAACAGCAGAACATCAGCCAGAAAAAACATTAAGCGCATTTACATGTTTGATGCTAACGGCCAGAGAAAGAAGAATGGATAAATGGTGTTTACTCCATTTATCCTGAAGCACAATAGAGTACACAGCTTCCTTCGATAAGCCCCTGTAGCACAGGCAAGAGGCGATGGTCCTGGTTACTGGTGCTTGTGATAATTTGCCAATGAAACAGAGGTCTAGGATGGTTTGTGCATTGTTTAATGCAGCTTTTACCCCTGCAGCCAGATTCTCCAAACTGCTATTTTGTTTTTTTCAATGAAGGCTTCATAAGGGATTTTGTAAACAACAAAAAAAAAAATACCCCAAACAAAACTGCTAGAGAGTGAAAGGCTGTTAGCAGCTGATTTCTTAGAGGAGGTAAGTGTATAAGTGATTGGAAAAAGGCAGAAGGATATCTGGTCACACACGTGTGGACACAGCTTTGCACTGCTCCTCAGGAGTGTCCAAGTGTGTGAACCTTGCCTCGGGGTTGCAGTTACACCCTGCACTGTGTGCCCAGCGCGAGGCTAAACCGATGTTTTGTCCCGCAGACAAAAAAGAGTCCTTCGGCTTTGGGAATTTAACAGGAGTTCTGGATTAAGTAGGAAAAGGGTAACTAATTCTTTTTAAACATCTGGATCATACAGATGAGAGTGGTCGGTCAGCACAGGCACACAATCCTCTTTGTGGTCGGCACTAGGGATATCCAGTGGACTTTCCCTACACGTACACTTGACAAAGAGCAAAAGGGAAAGCACCTCAAGCCCAGCTCAAGGGTGGGTTATTTACTCCGGTATCGACCCGCAGTCCCCTTCTCATCGTACATCCAGATCCCGGGACGGCTTCTTGCATGTCAGCTGCTCAGGCCTGTGGCGGCGGGGCAGAGGGGAAGAGGACACGGGCGGTCAGCGCTAAAGGAGTAGGAATTCTGTCAGAGAACGGGGAGAAGCCAAACCCACCAAAAAGTAAGATAATTGTAATAAGCCCCAGAACTAAAAAGCGGGCCCGCGGCCTGCCAGGACCAACCGGCCCTCCTCGGGCGGCCTCGCCGGGCCGCGGGAGCGACCGCAGCCAGCCGGGAGCAGTGGGAGGAGGAGGAGGAGGAGCGGAGGGAGGAGGCAGCGCTGGCAGCCGGGCGGGGAGGGGGCACGCGGCGCCGAGGAGGAGGAGGACTAAGATGGCCACCAGCTGCCGCGGGGAGCGGCCCCGCTCCCTCCGCGGCCCCCTCGGCGCGGCCCGGCCTTGATGGGGCCGGGACGACCCCGGCGCCCGGACGGTGCAGCAGTGGCGGCGGCGGCGCCTCCCGCCGGAGCCCGCCCGGGAGGAGCCGTCCTCCCAGCCCGGCCCGCACCGCCCGGCCGCGGCCGCCGCGCCGCGTAACCCCCCGAGTCGAGCCCTGCTCGCGGAGAAAGAGAGCACAGCGGAGAGAGGAGAGCGAGGAAGGACGGACCGCCCGCCGCCCCCTCCCCGGGCCGGCACAGCGGCACCTCCGGGACCTCGCTGCCCCCCGGTGAGTGCCCGTCGGCGCTGCCCACCGCCCCCCGGGCCCCGCCGCTTTGTTGCGACGTCGGCGAGCTCGGGGAGACCCGGCGCCCCCTCAGCCCGACCGCAGGCCCCGCTCCCCGGGGATGCCGAGCGGCCGGGCCGGGCTGGAGGAGGGGGCGGCGGCGCAAGTGCAGGGGCGGCCGATCATTGTCACTGCGTGGGCACCCCCCCTCCGGCTCCAATGCAGGGGCTGTGCCGGGGCCGCGGCGACGAGGGGCCTCGGGGGAAGCCCGGGGGTCGCGAAGGAGCCCCGCGGGCGCTGGGCCGCTCCGGCCGCCTTTGTTGTGGCTGGGGCGGGCGGCTTTCCCGCCGGAGCCCCGGCGGGGTGCGGGAGGGGCCCGCCGGCCCCAGCCCTGGGCAGGCCTGCGGGGAGTGTGGAGGGGGTCGCCCCGGGCCGCCGCGGGCACTGGGCGGCTCAGAGACAGTGGGTCGGGTCGGCTTTCACACCCCCCCCCCCCTCCCCCCCGCGTTTTATTTTGATTTTTTCCTGCGGGTACTGATTTTGGCGGCAGCCTTGAGCTGTCGACCCCGCGGTGCGGCAGGGACATGGAAGTTACAGAACCCGACAGGTTTGGCCCCGGTGCGTCCCTGGGGACAGGGGAGTCGTGGCTCCGGGAGGGTTCGCAGCACGGTGTTGGAGGGATTTGCGAGGTTGATGAAGTACCTGCTCCTTGTCTTGAGCGTCGTTTTCGCCCTGCAGTTCTGAGAGGTGGTCCACGCAAATGCAGAGGTTTGCAGAGAGACCAATCAGTAGTGCTGGGTACTGAAACCTTGTGTGATGTTCACCTTGAAATATTAAGATTATAATTTCTAGCTGTGCCTGCATAGCAAAACACTTATGGAAGAAGTTCAAAAGACTAGATGTATTTATTTTAACCTGTAGTTTCATGAATGATTTAACTGAAATTTTTTGGCTAACTAGAGTGACTTGAAAGATTTCAGTGTAGACCTGTGAGTCCTGGACTTATTTTAATGACTGGATTTTGGTTTCTTGGTAATGTAGGTTTGTGTCGAGGTCCATGCATGTCCACATATTGGACCATGAAATTTTACTACGAAGAGCAAGTGGTAGGTTTCCTGTTAAGAGAAGTAATTTTTGCATGTTGTAGCTAATAGAAGTTATTTTTCTTCATCAGAGCTGGGTTTCTCCCTGATGCCTGTGCATGCCTTTGTGCCCAGTTATGGCTGTACAGCTGTAGGATGTTCCTGAGCTCACAGACTCCTATGGATCCAGTCAGGCTCTGCAGAGAGCCAGCTTGATTGCATCCTTGGCACATTTTGGTGACAAGCTAGCAGTATCTTGAATTAGGCTATGTGAACAAATTGTACAGTCTGTGTGATCTCGTATTTCTGCAACATCTCACTCATCCTGTGCAATCTTGGTAGACATACAGCATTTGAAGATATGAACTTACCTGCTGTGAGACCTGGTCAGTGGCAGTAAGCCAGCCAAGTCTCTTCCTTTGCTTTTAGGTTATAGGTGAGCAGGCATTGTGTCCTGGAAATGTGTCCACATTAACATGTCATTGTGCCTTTGTTCCGTGTTTGGACTGAGTGGGTGTCTCCTCACTATGTGGTGTGGGTATGTTGAGCTTAATTGGAGCCAGCTCTGGCATACTCAACACTGTTGATAACAAGGTGTTTTGGGTAGAAGAATCCCTCAAATATCAGATTGGAGGATGGTGCATAGTATTCTTCAGTTTGGTATGTGTTTGCTAGGAACTGTACGCATTTGTTTTTCTAGTTTGTTGGGCAGTTTTAGGCTGCTAGACTCGGAATAAAAATGTAGTATGTTTTGGGTTTTATGGTCATGCTGCATCTCTTAGCCAGCTGATTAAATAGTTGAAGCAAGTTAATCACAGTGCTGCTGTGACTTAGTATCTTCAGCACCCATTTGAAAATGTATTACAGCATTTCTCTGTCAAGGTTTAAGTAAGGGTTGGTGTGTCCAGTCAATTGTTTGTTTCCAGTTCAGTACATCAAGATCAGCTACTTGGTAGTTCTGCTACCACACAGTACTAGGGAAAGAGAATGGGACTATGGGAAAAGAATCTTTTTGTTCAAAATGGTAACAGGAAGATGCTAAATAAATAAATAATTATAGTTCTTGATAATTTTAACCTTGACATAACAAGGCTACATTATCTTGTTGCATCTTGGCACAGGAGTGGTCTGAGAAGGTGATCTGATAGCCGTCTGTGTGGCTATGCAAACCTTGGTACTTAACTCTGGTTTAGTGGAGCTAAACTGGCAGAAGTGTGCAAGGCGAGCAGGTCTTCAGGATGTTTTGATGTGTGCTGCTGTTAGAGGAATTCAGCAGTGTGTTTCACATCCACCAACCTTGCATTAACTAATTCATAGTTTTCCGCAAGTGTTCTGTGGGATTTTTAACGTTCAGGAAACTTCAGTGGTGCTTTATGTGCAGGGAATGGGGGTGAGTGTGGGCAGATGTTCTGCTTACCCTTTGAAATGCTCAGGACTGTCATGAGATTGTTTGGAAACTTTGGTGTTGTAACATGGTGTTTCACTTCCCAAGTGTTGATATTAATTGTTCCGTGGCTGGGTTCTGGGCATTCACTTGGGTTTCTGAAGATGTGCTAAGCTAAAAAATGTAAAGAGAAGACAGTGATTCCCTCTCTGGTGGTTAAATTGACAGAGGACAAATCTGTTCATGTTAATTAGCAGTTTTGTTCATGTCTGTAAGTGATTTTCAGTCCCTATTACAAAATAGTGGAAATACTGTTTCAGCAGTGGCCTTTGACTTGCAGGACTTCCTGCCATGAGGAAGTCTTGTGTCATTTGTCCAAAATAAACAGATTTTGAAGAGTGCAGATAAAGTATGCTGTGAGAAACCATACATCTAAGTCATAATTTACCCCCTATTGCTTGCTTGCTTTTCTGATAATTAGTACCATGGAAGCCTATTCTTCTGATATGTTACTAGAATGTAACTTGCATTTTGTAATGGGAAATGGAATTTTCTGTTGGTCCACAGTACAATTTCTGGATACGTGTGTAGGTGGAAAACAAATTATTTTCTCGTGGCTTTAATATAGAAGCTTTTAGCTTCACTGGTTTCCTTCTTGATTCTTTTTTTCATGCTGGTGGTGTTGCTGATTGCAGTAGTACATTATTGAAAATGTCCAAGTTATGACAAATATTTAACAGTATTAGTTTCTTTGATCTGTTTGGAATGCTGGTTGCTTTAAAAAGTGCTTTTTTTTGTTACCTATTTGTCCTAAGTGACCAACACCTTGAGTCTTTAAACCTTCATGTGTTGAAGGACTGAGGTGCATTGATGTAAGATTGTCGTATCTCCTTAACTTTGTCAGTTTGTTTACAGTTTCATTATAAAAGAGTGAAACTGTTTATCTTCTTCTGGAGATTTTCATCCTGCTGCTGGGCTGTTCATACTTTGTCCAGGCTGGGGAGGACATAATTATAAGGTCCCTGTGCACATTTGTTTAAAGCTGCTGTTCCGCAGACAGTGTAGAAAGTGTTGCCATATCCTTTTGTTGGGTACAAGATCCTGCTGGCAGGATGTAACATTTTAACTGAACAGCTTCTTGGCTCAGGTGAGAGCACTGTAAGCTTTGCAGGACTGAGTATGCTTTAGTGGTCATCCAGCCTTGAGAGCATCTGTTTGGCAAGCAACCCATGTCTGATGAGGCAATAGTGCAGGCTTTGGATTTTTTGTCACATCCTCTGTTCTTCTGGATATTACAGGTAAATGTGTACAGCACCTCCCTGCTACAAACAGGGACTTGGTGACTGCTCTGAGGACTGAATGGCAACATCTTGCTGAGGAGGGCATGGCATGGTCTCAGGTGCTGGTGACACTGCTGGGGGAGCTTTCTTACCCCTGCTTTGAGCTCTTGGCTGGTATCAAGGCTTTCAAAACAAGTGCTTTGTCCAGTCCAAAGAAGGAAGAATAGGTCTTGTTCCTTTTCTATTTGCTTTGCTCTTAGTATACGGGAGGTTTTTTTTTTTTTTTTTCTTTAAGTCTTTTATGAGTGAAGATGACCTACATCGTAGATTTTTCCCATGAACAGCTCTGGGGTAAAATTTTCTGATTTTTGTTCTGTGTGGAAATGTTCAGTTGACATGATTTTTGACAATTGTGCTGATGTTTTTGAAATTTTGAATGACAGCAGGGAATATTTTTGGCTTTTTTTATGGTGTAATTTTTTCTTTTTCTTTTTTCTCTCCCTACCTGTTGAGCAAAGCTGTGTTAGTGGAAGTAAAACTGTATTGAGATTTGGGGGGAAAAAGAGTATGATGTTTCTTTGGAATTACTTTATTCCAGAGAGAACTACATACCATCTTTTGGGATCTTTCTCATATGAGAGAAGAGGGATTTGACCGCTTTGCTGGTTTTGGTGTTTCCTCACTACCCTCTGATGGATTTCTGCCTGTCTTAAGCATGTGACTTGTAATGCTTCTCACATATCACAGAATAGGAACAGATTTGCAGAACTTGCACATGTAAAAAAAATCCTTCTGAAATTTCAAATGTAGTAGAACAGTGTTGTGCTAGGAAAGAGGGAAATCATAAACAATAAGGGATGTTGAATGGTATGAAGGCGAGTGGCTTCTTATTTCTGGGCAAATTTTAAGAAATGTGAGGGAAAGATGATATGGATGCATCTGAATTATAACAATCAAAAATGCATTAATAGGATCTTTTGGTTCTTACACCTTCACAAATATTATTTCCATGTGTTTTTATTACAATATGACATAGAAAAAGCTTTCATCAGGTTGGCTAACCTAATGTACAGACAATAATAAATTTGGAAACACATAGAAGACGTGGATTTTCCGGGTGGCTTATTTCATCCCTTTCTCTCTTGCTCTTCAGAATTTTTTTGTTGCACTGGAAGCATGTAAGAGATACATTACTGCTTTTTCAGGCTGGGTGAGTATTCATCTGTTCCATGGGTAACTTAAGCTCCTTTTTCCAATTCTAAGACATCTGTTTTAGAGAAGTCAGACCCATTTTACTATAAAGCTGGTCCTTCTATTGAATCATCCATTTTCTTACTAATGGCCATGACAGTTTTGATTTTGAATTTGCATTTGAGGAGTTGTAGTGAAGGATTTCAGAGTTAAGGGCGAGTTAGCAAAGTTGATCCTTATTTTAAACCAGCTATATCAAATAAGCAAATGGGAAAAAACCCCCAAACCTTCAGAGCTGACAATTTGGTAGTGCAAAGATAGACACATGGCTAGAAGGAGAAGATACTCCTACACGTTCTTAGGTGTTTTGAGTTTTTTTGGGGTCTTTCAATTTTGGAATGTGATTACTTCAGTGAGAGTGTGGATCAGTAGCTCTTGAGAAAAGTGTACATCTGGCTTTCTATTTTACTGCAGCTTTTGTCAGAGTTATCACCATGCATTGGGTATGAGAGAGTGGCTCTACCTAGTGCTACTTTTGTCAGTATCATTCTGCCAGGTGGAATGTGGGTGCTAGTGAACCATGTTTTATGTTCTTATATTACCAGATGATTTATTATTTTCATCTGAAGACATCTCAGATTTGGACAATCTTGGTGTTGTCCAAAGCAGGATGGTTTGATTTGTGTAAATAGGTGATGGGATGTTGCTTCAGAAAGTGGAATGTGTTTGAATGCCATGGTGATAAATAGTGCTGCTTCTTATTCCTGGTTCTTGTTGAGAACCACAATCTGAGCTCACAGATGGGCAGTAACAGGAAGAGGGGGTTTGTACAGCAGGAACTTCTTAAAGTTTGTGTTTGGTTATTTGGCACTGTAAGCATATCCTTTTTTTTTTTTTTTTTTTTTTTTTTTAATTTGAGATAAGGGGACTAGAAGGAGAAATTGCAGGGCTAAGCAAAAACTTAGGGTATCCAGAAGGTATGTGGTTTAAAGGATACAGAGGGATAAAATATGCCAAAATGTCAACTTGGGTTGATAATAAAACTTTCTAAAGACTTTTTAAGTACTTGGATGATTGGCAATCCTGAAAGGGAGACTGTTCAGACTGCCTTAGGTAAAGATCCCTGAGAAGGTTAATGAGATGTAAGTGCACTTAGCATAATGAGTCTGAGCTTTTGTTTGAGGTTTATTAGACCAGTGGGGAGTGTTGGCCTGTGGTAGAGAGCTATTCTAGGGGAAGCTTGTTTTTATGATATGGAGGCATCAGTGGCAGTACCAGTTCACATGATTCCTGCAGCCAGTGTGGTGAGCAATGTGTGGAAGCAAGCTCAGAAATGATACTTAGGTTTAAGGGAAAAACCTCAAGAAACAAAGAAAAAAAACACCCCAAAAAGCCCCAACAAAAACCCCTAAAAGAACAAAAAATCAAACTGAACAGTTGCCTGAAGTCAACCAAAGGAATAATGGGAACCAAGAGACAGGAATTCACCACCTTGATGGCATTCAGAGTGCCATTGATGGTCTTAGGATTTGGTTCTACGTTTGTATGCTTGCCAAGGCTTGTTTACTTCTAATGGGATTTTAAGGAGGTCCTTGGGTCTTCAAGTGAGAGCCAGGAACGGGATGGGGCCTTGGTTTGTATTTGCATGAGTGCACAGAGTACAGAATATATTACATGGCAGAATGACAGACAAAACAGCTAACAAGTGCATTTCTTAATGTAAAAGTTGGGCCTTTTGTTGTTCTCAGAGTTGAAATGTCACGGTGGAAGCCCTCAGTAGTGAGACTGGATCAAGTTATGGCTTTTAAAGCATTTAAAGCACAAACCAAATTAATTTCTTTTTTGATTTTGAGCCTTAAGCATGCAGTTGTCATTTTTTTCCCACAGCTGTGAGGGTTACATCATCTTTGGAATCTTCACATGGCAAAATGCTCTGGGCTGGGGTGCCACAGGTATGAGACTGAGAAAGCTGTGATCAGAGCTGGTAATATTCTTGTCATCACTGGTTTCCTGTCTAATCAGGTGACTGAGGAGGAGTGAAATTTATTTTATTTGGAAGTTTCTTTATACTTGCAGAAGAAAGGATGCCTCTCTGAACAGGCAGAAGTAAACATTCGTTATAATTTTATAAGCAGTCATGTGGAATAGGCATGGAAACAGTTTTGGTATTGCATCACAAGTTATATACTAATACTTGAGTCAGCAGTTGAGCAGTGAGCCGCAGTACAAATGTAAAAACAAAGTCTCTATGGATATGGTCTAAGAGAGTGATAATTTGCTTGTTAATTAGGTTTGCAAAAGTTTCTTTTTAACAGTTCTGAGCAGTGAGCCTAAGCTAGTGGTGAATACTTAATTTAGGTTTTGAGGGGTCGTGAAGTAACACGGGAGTATCTTTTCAAGCTTTTCATCCTTGGAGTGTGTAAAGGCACCATAGCAACGTGTCTTACATTGACTGTAGCAATTTCTGGAGACAGAAATATTTTGCTTGCATTTCTTTCCAGCAACATAGCCATGCTCCCAGCAGTGTTGGATCAAGATAGGGGAGCTTCCATGGCTTCCCTGCTCTCCATTGAAAGCCCTTGCAGTTCAGCTGGTGATGTTTTTGTACAGACAGGACTCTGGATGTGCTGTATAAGTAGCTGGAAATTTTTTTTTTGATTACTTGTACAGTGTCAGTAACCAGCCAGTAACCAAGCCCTATGGAGCCACTTGCTCACTTGCACTGCACCTGAAATAGGGAGGGAATCAGAAGGGTAAAAGCTGGGAAACCTGTGGGTTGAGATCAAGGCAGTTTAACAGGGAAAGCAAAAGCCACACACACAAGCAAAGTGAAACAAGGAATGGATTCCCTGCTTCCCATGGGCAGGCAGCTGTTCAACCTTCTCCAGGAGAGCAGAGCCCCATCATGGATAACCATTTCTTTGGAAGACAAACACCATCACTCCCCTTTCCTTCTTCCCCTCACTTTGTATACTGAGCATGACATCACATGGTCTGGAATATCCCTTTGGTCAACTGGGGTCACCTGTCTGGGCTGTGTCTCCTCCCACCATCCCAGGAATCCTCAGCTTCCTTGCTGTCATGGCTGGTTCAAAGGGCAGAACAGGTCCTGGCTCTGTGTAAGAGCAATAACAAAAACATCTCTGTATTACCAACTCTTGAGTTCAGCATAAATCCAAAACACACCCCCATACCAGCCACTGTGAATAAAATTAACTCTACCCCAGCCAAAATCAGGATATAAAGTTTCCTGGTATGAATTGGGATAGCCTAATGATCAGTTAAACCCTAAAGCTGTAACCTGTTTTTATTTCAGTAAAGCACATATGTGTATATTGTATGCTTCAAATACAGATGATAATATGAATGTTTAGGGTTTTGTTTGTTTGGGTTTGGTTGGGTTTTTTTTTTCTCCTTTTTAATAAAAGGAAGCAGAGGAGGTGTGTGTACTGCAAATAATGTACTTGGAAAAATCTTTTAGTCTAGCTATGTGTCTTTCCATTGTGATCTTTCTTTATAGGAGGAGATCAATACAGTTGATGTTTTTCTGAAGTAGCTCAGATTGAGTAGAAAATATACCAAGGTGAGGGTTTAGGTTCCTCTGGCACAGACAGAATAAATTTAAAAGATGAAAACACTCTTCCTCTTTCCTGTCTATCCTCTTTTCCATGATCCTTTGCAGGATAAAGTTGAACTTGCCATCTGAGTAAGGATAAACATTTGAAATAAAAACATAATAGCACAAAGTATGAGAATAAGCTTATTTAAATGGTTAATGAAAAGGACACCATCAGTAGTAGATGTTCATATTGTGTGGAATTCAGTTTAGAGTTGTCTTGTTGGATTAAGCTGTGGGTTGTGGTGCTGAGGTGGTAATCCCTGGACATGCTTATTGTCTGCCTTTAAAATACTCACAATGAGTAGGAAAGTGGAGCACCTCAAGCACTGCAGAGTCATAGTAAATTGAAATACATTTTCTTGACTTTGGTTCAACAGACTGACTGCTGCTGTCTCCGAATACTCATCTTTATTATGTGATATGAGGAAGGATTCATCTTAAATTTTAAGTTCACCTGGAAAAGTTTGAACACACCAGATAAATTTTGGTTGGAAAGGACATCTGTAATCATGCTTGAAGCAGGACATTTGCAGAGGTTGGGAACATGGTGTTTAGAGGCCTGACTTTTTACAGAAAGAGGTAAGGGTATGGGACAAGCTTTTTGTATGCTTTAAATAGCAAATGAAAACATGGGAATATATTTCATGTCCACTGTGAAGCCCAGTGGCAAATAGGCAGAGAGTGATGGTTTTTTTTCTCTTCTGAAGATAGTAAGATAATTTTTAATGTGGTAGGCTATGAAAGTACTGGATATTTTACTGTAACTGTTTTTTTTTGTCTGCAGTTTGACTTATAACTGGTCTGTTGCTCAGACTTTTGTGTTTGCTCTTGGAGTGGTGGGCAGCAGTGATGTGCTGTGAGGTCCCAGCAGTGGCTGAGGGAAATCTTGTTGGAAAGTTACTCCAGCTTACAGAGGGCTCTTACCTCTACCCAGGAGAAAGCAAGCTGCTTTTGTGAATTTAAACAAATTAATTACAAACAAGTGCCCTTTGACCCTTTTACTTGACTTTGGGGTGGGTGTTCAAAGAAATGAGCCTGCCACTTAATCAGGTGGAGAAGGACAGGAGCTTGATCAAGAGCACCCTGACTTGACTGAAAGTTTAGTATTAACTTGGAACATGCAAAGAACATTGGTCAGAAGTCACACTTTAAGCATTAAATAATGTTGGATGAAAAGTCTCTGAACAACCCATGTTTTTAGAAAAATTGCACTGTTTGGGGTTCATGAATGGCCTTGATATTTAAAGAAGAAAAGTAGGTGCACAGTGGTGCATTTTCTTATGTATGAGAGACTCTCTTTGAGTAGTTTTCTGTATAAATATTTCAGGAAGATTGCTCTGTCTACATGAATGGAAAATGGAGGCATGCTGAAGACTTTTATTTTTTTCTCTTTAATTCAAGTATTGTTGTTATTTTTTAGTCTGGACAAGAGGTATTTGTTTGCATGTATCTTGAGTTTTGTAGAATTCTTTTCACCTTCTTTTTAATTTTGTTTATATGGCAATGTCCAGTTTGCCAGTTAACAAGCAAAAATCTACCAATAAAAAGTAAAACCAGCAAAATAGATCCCTTTCCCTCTATCCCTAGTTTCTTTATTAACAACATGTGAGTAGGAGAAGAAAAACCCTAGTCTGGCAAGCAAGACATGAGGATTTTGTTTTGACTGTTTTACTGTAACTCTTAGTGTTTGGGTTAAAAATAAGTTGTGTTGCCCTCCAGCTCTCTCCTCAGGTACTGTTAGAAGAATAATGCTTAGGCTGAGCTGTGTGGAGTGTATGTGCTCACAGATATTGCATTAATACTGATCCTTATTCCTCTCTTGCAGAAAGAATGTGGTGTTCACACCCTCCATTCTTTTTTTCATTGCTATGCTTAAGTATGTTGATGTTAGTTTATACCATTTGTAACAAGTACTCCTGAGATGGGACTCTTCTAAGACCTCACAGAAGATGTTGAACTGGTCTGGGAGGACGATGGCAAAACTTCATCATGAGCTGAAGGCTTTTACTAAGTATGTAGGCTTGTACTACTGTCTCAAAATTTATACCTCTTAATAGGTCACTCTCATTTTTTGTTTGTTTTGAAACGTCATGTTGTTTCATCTTGAAGAATAGCTAGCCAAGTCTAAATTATTTTTTATTTCAATAAAAAGGCATGGTAAGAGGAGAGGAAGAGGTAAGGACAGAGAACATGGGCTTCCCAGAGCAATATCTGAAAAACATTTGTACTGGAGCACTATAATTACAGTACTTTACATCTTTTCACTCTATGTGGTGTCTTTTCTTAGTTGAAACCAACTGCCTTTTGAAGAATCTGTTGCTTCAGTGGTGATGATCAACTTTGGATGACTGTAATGGTTTTTTGCAGTAAGAAATTATTGTCCACGTAAGCAGTGCTGCAATGGTTGCAACATCTTTTATTTGAATGGAGGTGTCTCTTTTAAAAAGATGTTCTGTGTAATTAATGGCTGTAACTTAAAGGGCAATCTTACACGGTTAATAATCTGTTCTCCTGGCCAGTTACCAGTCCTAAGAGGTTTCATTTTCATACTGAAAGTGAGTTTGCTCACTTTCCAGCATGTGTTGTAATGCCATTATCTGCTTGGTCCAAGAGCCCTGAGCTGTATAAATATGATCTGCATGCAGAGATGACGACCCAGGCTCTTTTTAACTTTATCTTGACCTTCAATAATAAATTTAGCTTTCAGTAATAAAATATATTTAAGTGTTTGGTAGTCATTTGTATTCTGGTTGCTCTCTTGAGCTATAAGAAGGCTGACCTTTAGATGTCTCAGAGTAGTCTGTTGCTGTGCTGGTTTATGCAGTAATATTTCTTGCCTGCTTTGAAACCTTCCCCTCCTTCCTCAATTCACAGATGCCTCCTGCTGCACGCAAGGGTCACGTAACTTATGTTGCCATGGGCGTGCTGGTTCTTTGGGGATTTGTGTTCTGTGTGTTCAGATCTCTTCTTCCCACTCTGGTATCTAGCACATAGCCGTGCATTTGGAGGTACTAAAATGGGTGTCATTGGAAGGTGCCCTGTCTGCAAGAGGTGCAAATAATTGTATCCAAATAATTGGCTCGTAATTACCATCTACTCCTCCAGCGTGCTCATCCAGGTACATGAATTACTGGCTTCTGTTTCTTATATTAGCTGGTGTATCTTTAATGTAATTAAAGGGAGGTTGCTGAGCTGAAGGTATCAGTTTAATGATCCTAAGCAGCATGTGCCAGCTCTGGTAGTGGCTGAGTATATTCATGTGAAGATACCATGCTGATCTCAAAGTGATCAGTTTAATAATACAGGTGAGATAGCAAGTATAAATGTCTCTGAGAAAGATGTCTGGCAAATCTGAACTAATATAGCTGTCTAAATAACATTATTGTAGTCACAATTCAGTCTCAAAATGGTAGAAATTTAATTACTCATCCCACTAGGTGAGGGCTTGGAGGGAGTTGGGGTTTTGTGTCTGTTTGGTTTGTGGGGTTTGGTGTTGTTTTGGTGTGTGTTTTTTGTGGTGCTGTGTTTTGTTTTGTTGTTATCTGTGTGAGGTTTTTTTTGTTTAATTTCCCTTCAGTAGTTTGAGCATGTCAGATGATTTCAGAATATGAGGTCCTGCCAGTACTAAACCAGTTTTTTTTTTTTTGGCTTTCAGTGTGCTGGTTGTATTGTCAACAGGGCAGGGAGATGGAAGTGGAGACAAAGCAGTGCCATTTGTGCCACAGTATGTCTTGGAAGACAGTTTCTCTTCTGAACTATCTTTATACATCTGCAAGCTTAAGAAAATTGTGTTGCAATCATCATGCAATACTCTTTCCCTCATCATCTTTCAATTTAGGAAATAGCACTAGTCAGTCTCACTTGGACATAGGCAGAGATTTGTCCCTGCTTTTATTAAAAGAGAAAGTTTGGTTAAATTTAAGAGGGAATATTTCTTTTGTACGTCTGACACTGTTTACTCTTCAGTCACCTTGAGTGTTTATTTGTGGTCTTTGTTGCCTTCCTCCTTCATGTGTGTGGTTAGTGACACCTTTTTACCCTTGTGCCCAGTTGGGCACTTGTTGCTTGGTGGTGGAGTTCTCCCTTGGGGCTGATAGAGGAGGAGGTGCTCTCTGAACGTACTTTAGATTATTAACATGGCTATAGGTTTTTCAGGCACTTGCTAGCAGAATGCTGACAAATCTGGACAGGCAGACGGAAGGAATGTGTCAGCTTGCCACAATAAAGAGAGCTCAGCTTAGTGACCCATCTCTGTTTCACAGTTAGTGTTTCTCTTGCAGTGTTTGTTCTTGTAAGTCTGGCATGTAAGTGCTACTGTTGCTCCTGGGAGTGCTTTAAATGAAACAAATGCATTAATTCCCTTTCCTGGCCCAGTGAGTTTGGTTTGTTTGTTTTTCTGTCTGTTAATATTTTGCTCTTGTAAAAAATGCTGCTTATGGGAGCAAGCAAAGGAGAGTTTTGTGTGTATGACTGTGCTGGTTTGTCAGAGCATTCATTTACCCATTCTGCTGGTTTGAGAGATTTTTTGGAGTCTTTTTTTGTGCAGTATAATCTCAATTGTATGGTGATCCTGATCTGCTCTTGAAAGGAAATTATGCTTTATGGACTTTCTGCAGGTGTATTGCTGATCCAGACTACTGGGCTTCTGTTTTAAAACAATTGCTTTGGAATCTTGCCAAAATACTGTTTGGAAAAATATTGTTACAGAGAATTCCTCCAGTGTCCTCCTGGAAATGCATCAGAACAGGGGAGAAACCACAGATAGTAGCACGGGCCTGATGCACTTGGACCCATCTCAAAACTTGCTCCTCCTCCTTTTTTTTTTTTTTTTTTTTTTTTTTTTTTAATATGGAGACCTTATTATCATTAAAAATCAAAGGGAGAATAAACTGAAGACAGAATAGATTTTTTTCCCCTCTTAATTGCCTCTAATAATTTCAGTTCATCTAAATCCAGGATAGCATTGATGTTCTAAATATTATTGCTTTTTTTAGACAAATAATTTGCTGTTATTTTTGTTTCAGTATATACATGCACAGGTAATTTCGGATCAGCATAATTGTTTCTAAGTAATAGAATCCGGAATGGCTTCCTTTTGTCCATAGGATTGGTGATCAGTGAGTTAACTTCAGTTTTATTCAGTTTTAGTCCATCTTCCATTTTCCATCTCTTTCATGTCTTCTGGATGTGTCTCCTTTTTACCTCCTGCATCCAGAACTTGCCTGCTCAATTTTGTAATTTTTTTCCAAGTCACTGATAATTGTATTTAGTTTTTTTTTTTTCCTCTTTCTTTCTAGTTTGCTCTTTTCTCTCTTCCCCCTTTGAAGAAAGAGATAGATTAAATGTAATGGGGAAGATTTTTTCAGGACCCAGAATGAGCCTCAATTACATTTCCAAAGCCTGAAGACAAATTACCAGGATGTAAAAAGCCTGGAGTCTTAGGAGGGGTTCTGCAGTGAGTCTGAGTTAGTTGTGTGTCCATTCTTTATTGGAAAAGAGATCATTATGGACTTGAAGTATCTGATAGTGGATAGTGGGTGATTAAGTTAAGAGAAACTGCTCATCAGCTGAGCTGCACAGAGGGCGGAATTCACCTCTCACAAGGTGAGAACCCAACTGTCCAAAATCAAGATAGAGTGTGGAATGCCCTTGCAGCCTTGGCAGGAAATAATTGTCTTTTGCAGGTACCTAATTCCCATTACCTTAGGTGTTGATTTGAAGATCATACTTTCAGAGAGCTGTTCAATCAGAAATTATGAACTCTAGGGCAACCCTAGCCACCTAAGAAGTGTCTTTTGAATCAATTGTCTATTTGATGTGTGAGTTTGCTAATAAGACACATCTTTATATAAACCATTGCTAATGAAAGTGAGTAGCAGATTGAGGAGCTTTGGAAGCTTAGCTGTGAGATTTACTTAGTTTTTAGCATTTTTAGTATCTGTCTTATAAGTAAATTTTTTACTGTGCCAGATTTTTCTTATTGAAGTCTTGGAGCACTTAATGTTTGTTGTTTTTCTCCTTCTTCTCCTTCTTTAGCACCAAGTCCAATAGGAATGGGGGAGTGAGTGGGATTTTTGGATCTTCCTTTCTTTTCCACAAGGAAGGGCATCACACTCTTCATCCACAATAGCTGTTCCAGTTGCACTTCGATTAGTGTACAGTAGTGTCTTGAGATTTGCCTGGCGTTGCTTTACTCTTGGAGTAGGTAAAATGGCTCCCCTGAATCCTAAACATGAGAATTGTTCCAAGCATTTGCCAGAGTCAGGAGGGGAGTGAGGGGACTGCTGATGAAGTTGGTATAAGGGGTGCTTGTTGCAGAGCAGGTCATTAATCAAAATTTTGAGTTGTTGCAGAAGCATTAGGAGAGGTAAGTGGCTTACTTAATTCAGAACTGAGACATTATGGATAAAGCTGTGCTGCTTTGTAGCATATTCACAGTAAGGGGCTTTAAGGATTGAATTATTGCCATCTGCAGCAATCCCTGATACGAAAAAAAAAAAAAAGTATAAGAAATGTGGAGTTGAATGTGCTGCTCTTCTATTAAGGTGGTTGCTAATGGAATGCTGCTGTGACCTGGCCACTGGTTCTGGAGTTGTAACTGGTCAAGACTCATCTGCTGAGTGTAGTGAGGCTGGTGAGACAGAACAGCAGAGAGCAGTGTGCCTTTCTCTAATTGCTGGTCCCTCAATATCTTGTATATACAGAATCAGTGTGTGGCTAGCATATTCCTTTGTGCAGGCTTTCAGGTTAGCAGCTTCCTTTCCCTTCACTAGGGATGTTGCCATTCTCATTCCCTTTGCTTATCCAGGAGCTGACAGGCTGGAGTGGAGGCAAGAGGAATACAGGTTAGGTGTCTCTCTTCCTTCTGAAATTGGTCTGTACTTCCACTACAATACAGATCCTGGAATTTCTACTTCTCTGCTAATTCCTACAATTGTTTCTGGAAGTGGTGTGTGCTGAGCACAGGAGGTAACGCTTGGAGTTTTAGGGTTGAGCAGCAGAGTAAACGTTTGTTATGTCTTTGCACAATCAGTGAATTTTGCAGTGTTCTAGATGCTAGCTGGAAAATAGCAACGGGACATAAATTGTCAGGATGGCCATCTTAGTGTCATCATTGTGGGTTCTTAAATTTTTTTTCTGAAGTGCCGTGGGCCTCTGAATTTTATCTGGATGGCTTTCAGAGATTGGCAGCAATGACATGTACTTCCACATCCAAAGAAATTCAGGAATATTGCTGCATCATGTCTTTGCTGATTCTGCAATGCAGTAGCTCTGGGCTGTGGGCCCAAATCGTGGTGAAAAGATACAAAACTTCTGACCCAGAGGTAAGAACCAAATGGATGAGACTTGGAGCAGAAGAGAGGTAATCACAGGGAAATGCAAATTTTAGACGAGGAGATAAAGCTTTTGTTCTTTTGGCCCAAGTCCTTAATGAGAGAGCTATAATTAGGCTAGAATTATCTTTATGTATTCAGTGCTGGCAAACTCAAATTCAACTGTCTCTTAATTAGCATGCAGTATCTTTGTGGTGTTTCACTCTTGAATCAGGCTTCACTTTCACTCTTCGTGCAATGCCTCAGTCTCAGGTCTGCACAATACATGACCACTCAGGAAAACCTCTTTCCTGCTCATTCTTCAGTGATGTCATTCCTCATAGGTTGATTTGTCTTCATTTCTCTTATAAATGTTACACTGGTTCTCCTGTAAGTATCTGCAAAATATCCAGTTAGACAATTAGAATCATATTAGTGCTTGAGATATTTTTGTAGTTTATGACTTTGGTTCAAATGCCATGGAATTCATAAAGTTCTACAGCAGCAAGAGAGGTCACATGTCATGCAAGTAGGCCTTAGGGACAGCGTTCTCCCATGTAAATATGTCTTCTGAGAACTGGACTGGAAAAGCCAGGTGGGAAATTCTTGTGGTTTGACACTGGCTTTAGGACTTGTTGCTTTTAGAGGAAATAGATGTTTTTAGCAAAGGTCAACATATAATTTGATGTTTAATGTTTCAGTAAGCCAAAAAGTAATGTTTGAAACTATAGAACCCCTTCTCTTTAGTAGGACTTCACATATGGTATTTCATTTATTAGCTTCTGTGCCCTAAAAAGACTTTTGTTGCTTATTTGTTTTCTTAATGATGAGAAGGGCAGACATTGTATAACTTCTCAGGCAGCAGCGATTATGCAACTGATCCTGTTATTGTGGAGCCAAAGTCCTTCCTAGTCCCTGAGCACCAGCTGCTTGTGTTCTGGTTGCTGCTTTTTCCTTTTCTTTCTTCTCCCCTGCCCGTGCCCTGATTTGTTTGTGAACAAGTTGTCTTTTTTTTTTTTCCCATGTCGCTGTTTCCTTCTTTTTCCAGTGCCAGTGAGACAGTGGTTTGTTTGGGTTCATTCTTCAATTCACTATGCTGCAAAATCAAACTGCCCATGTACATCATGGGAATTATAAAATGTATAGGGAAATAAAATAACTGGATACTTTCTGGGCACATAAGAAAAGGCATTTGCTTGGATCTAAATGAAATATTGCAGATGGCGTTTGCTGGATTTCAGGTCAAAAGTTGCAAGTTCATGTTCTCATGATTTTAGAAACATGTAAATAACTGCTGTTTGTTTAGTTCCTTGGTTTTTTTTTCCTCTTCCTTCAAAGGGTGGGTCTGAGAGAAATTTTCATTTTTCCCCCTGGCCCTGCCCTGAGATCACCAAATAAAATGTAGTATTCCTACATATAAGATGAAGGAGTTGTAAATCTCATACTTCTACAGCCAAGTGATCTCACTGCAGTATAATAAAGGCAGTTAATATATTGTAAAAATGTTTGCCCTATTCACACTTCATTTTCTGTTCTCAGTTTTATGTCATGTCATTTTCATTTCATGTTCCATGGCTTCCTGTGAGCATAAGTGACCAAAGCAGGTTGTTTTGATCCTTGATAAAACATTTAGGGATGGGAGAAGAGATGGTAGACTTGTAGACTACAATGCTATTCCCTGCTTACAGATGAACTGAGTATATCATCTACAAGTCCCAGCAGAAATAATAGTTGATCTGTGATACCACGCTGTTGGCTGCACTGCTTGTTGCCATGCCAAGTGTGATCTGCATCAGTCATAAATAGGCTCTAGTGCTTAGTGTCCTATAACAGGAAATAAAATGGGGCTAAGGGTTTAAGGTCCTCATTTAGGTTATAAGTCTTATGCTAAAGATGTTATAGGGAGTGCAAAGATTGTGTTTTCTTGCTCACAGCGTCTGTACTGTAGATCGGGTGTTTGGAGAGGATGGAAGGTGCTGTCATTTGTAGGAAATTTGGGTCCTTTCTTCTGGTCTCTTTTTGTTGGCATTTCTTTTCCTTCAGTGGCAGTCTGTCCCTGTCTGCTTTCAACAGACCAGGTGTACAGAAGATACCCTCTTTTGAGACCAAAAGACTGGATATATAGAGTGTATGCTTCAGTCTTGTCAACTTACATCTCTCCCCTCCAGTTTCTCATGACAGAGACACTGAGTTCTGGCTTGGAAGAGACTGTGTGCTGTAGCCACATTTATCAAAGACTTACTTGATTATTTCCATTGTTAGCAGAGGTTCTGCTAGAATTCTTCCCTCAGCCTTGCAGTTCTTGCACTCTGAATATGAGAATGTTGTATTTTATCAGAGCACCTGGTACTGGAAAAACCCAGAAAGTAATGATGAGAAGGGAAGAGTTGTAAAGATTTTTTCTGGAAAAAAGTTTGATATTATGTCTAATTCTTTGTCAGCATGGTGCTAATGCTCTGGTCTAATGCAGAATTCACAAAAGCAGTGCTTTTGTAAGGTAGAAAACTTGACTGGGAATTTTGAAATTGCTTTTCACACCTTAGTGAAATATTCTGTGATCCTAATAGCAGTGGGGTATTTATTGTTTGCTTCCATGTCTCTGCTTTATATATGTAGTTTTTCCAAGTGATTCATCAAGGGTTTAAGTGATATGATCCCTGAGAAACATTTAACGACTGTTCAGTTGTTTCAATGAATGTGTGCATAAATTAGTGTGTGACTAGATGACAAGGTCTGATGTAGACTGGTAAATTAGAAGACTTGCTTTTTCTTATTACTCGTTTTGAAAACTAGTCAGCAGTTAATTAGGAGCACACTGGAAATGAACAGCAGCTCAAGTTCAGTAATGTTCTTGAAGAATTTCTTTTTCAGTCTGTTCTCTTTCCTGTTAAGCACTGTTTGGATTTTCTAATTAAGTACTAAGGACATATTAATGAAATGTTAATTTTCTTAAAAGAGATTTCAGACTAATCTGTCCACTGTACCTTTACTGTTACAAGAGGTAAATCTCAATTGTGCTACCTGTTAAGGAGAGACATGAGAAGAATTTTGATCAAGAGTGGTACTTGATCACACTATTTAAAGACTGCACTTCAAACCTAGAGCGAGAAGAGAACTAAGGTGATAACTTTTCACTGCAAATACAGCAAAATATTATTGCCTGAATCGGTCTCTCTAAAGAAACTAACTCCAGCTTGACATCTCCTGATGTCAAGACTTTGGTTGCAATATGAAAAACAATTTTGTTTGGACATTGAAAAGCATGAAAATCTAGTATCTTATCTTGGTTAAGCTTCTTTTTCTAAAGAAGAACTGAAGCCCTTATCTAGGAATATGATGACATCAATAAGCTTAATGACTTGTCTCATACAAGAGAAGTATGTATGGTATTTCCTGATACCTTTCTTGAGCTGTGTTTCACCAAATCTCAGTTTTTAAATGTGTTTTTTTTACACTCTGAAGTGTTCATCAGTGCTCCTCATTTTGCCAGAGCAAACCTAAATATTTCTGATTATGTCATGAAAATCTCAATTTTTTCAAAGTAATATCACGTAAACTTTGGTTTGTTTTTCAGTGACATGGACAGCAAGCCAAATGTGACAGCAAGCCATTTCTTTACAGAATGGGTAGGAATCTAGAGTCATTAAATTATGACTACCTGGTGTCATTAATGATATTTTTCAGAGTAACTGTAAAGACATTTCCTTTCCCCTGGAAAAATATATCCAAACACAAATAAACTAAATCGTTTAAATAGTGTTGACGAGTAACTTTCATGCCTCACCAGTTTTTAGCTTTTTTTTAACTTCTTCACTTATTTCTCATGTAGCAGAATGGTAATGAAACTTTATTTTTGGCTTGGGGATTTGTTTCTTTTTTTTCTCCATTATGGACATGGGTTTTTTTTGTACACTTTGTTATGGCACTCACAATTTTAGCCAGAATATTGCTTTTCTGGTTTACTTTGATAATTCTAGTGCAAACTTTTCAAATAGTTGTAGCTTTTCAATAGGAAAATAATTATGATTAATTATGATTAGGTTTCATTTAGTATAAGTAGTAAGATTTTTTCATTTAGGAAACACTCCAGGCAGGTAGTTGATGGAAAATTGTAAAAGAATGATACTGTTGGTAGCTCATAGGCAGAGGAAGAAGAAGTTCTTCAACTTAGATTTGCAGCAAATTGAGTAAGAATGTGTTAAGACCAAGGAAGTATCAAGGTGTATCATCAAGTAGCTGTTAGAATTCTCTTTCTAAATGTTGTCTCCTTACCCTTCCTCAGCAAAAAACCCTAAATCAAGCCGAAGCACCTGCCCCCAAAAAGAGTAAGACAAAAATCCATATGGAAACAAAAACTTCATGCATACACAAACTCAGTAACTACAAATCTATTGGAAGTATTTACTAATGAAGATATGATTCTGTGCTTGTGTAAGAGGGGGAGCTGGATAACTGGAAAAAGAGTTAAATCTCTGATGTGTTGATATTTTCTCTTATGAGGTTTCTTCATGTTTGGTCATGCAGATCACGCAAATATTGAGGTTACTGGATGACTGATGAAGAGACATTGTAATTTCATATTGGCAAGTTACACTTCCTTAAGTCATTCAGTGTCTTTAACTTTTTTTTCCTTCTGTGTGTATTAAAATTTAGCCATTGAAAATTGTCTGGATCTGAAATTTGCATCCAGGTATTTTTACAGATTATGCTCTGAACCCATGTTTTTTTTATGTAAAGATATCATGTGTGAAGTCTTGGCAGGAAGCTTTTTGTGTAGAATGACAGAAAGAAAACATGGAAAACTAAACGTATTATCTGCATTCTTACACTTCCAACTTCTTAGGACTGTTAGGCAATACATCAAGTTATACTGTTACTTGGAGGATAAAAATGTATTTATAAAAATAAAAGTGAGTATTGCTTACTCATCCGAATCTGATTTAAATCAATAGTGATCAGGAGTAAGTATTGTGAAATCTTTATTGTCCTGTGATCTCTCTTGGATCTACTATCTCAGACAAAAAGGAAAAAGGAATGAATGAGTTGAGGAATGAAGTAATAGTCAATGGAGACACTTTTGAGAAACAGACTGGCATGTTTCAAGTTGTGAGTGCTGCTTTCTGAAAGAGAAAGAAGTATATGGTCATAATTTTTACAGATGATTTTAAGCGTGACTCCGTTTAGACACTTCTTTTTTTCTTGTAGGACTTGTTCTGCAGTACCTTAGTTTCCCTTTGGTTCAAGGAAAAAGAAAGGTCAATTAGCTGAGTTTATTAAGTGCCAGTGATGAGCTGCACAGGGAGGTCTGACCCCCATTTGTCGAGAGATGTCTGTTCAACTTGGGGGTTGCTGAATAAGAAGGTGGCTTTTTACTTTGGACACTTTGATTTCACATGGCAAACTGAAGCAGTTATTGGGCTATTCAGTATCATTTTATTCTGCTGATCTTTGTTGGGATTTTTAAAAATTTTATTTCTAACACTTGTATTAGATGGGCAAGACAAGGGAGGTTTGATTCAAAATGAGATCCCTGGTAGCTGCCAAAAAGGCAGAATCCAAAGATGTGAGGACTTTGCAGGCAGTCTGTAGAACAAGCTCTCCCAGGAACACCGTAAGTGATCTTAGATGATATTCAGAATATCTGTCTTCTCTCAGGATGGTGGCTGCAGTTCGGTGGATTTCTTTGTTTCCATGCAGTTACTAGAATAAGGAATCATCTCATTTACTATCATCTGCTACAGTAAAATCAGTATTTGTGGAAATTGTTGTCCTAATGTTCCTTTTCTAATATGCCCTGTTACTTCATTTAATTTAGAAACTGGACCTGGAGAGAGCTGTCCAAATATATTCCAGCCTTGCAAACTTGCAGAGTATGAACAACTGGTTATTAGTGGGAGTTCAAGGAGCTGAGTAAAAAGACTCTTCTGTGAGATGAGAGTCAGAGTTCTGCAGCACTATCCTGAAACTTGACGGCTGGCAAATTGTGATGATATGACTAGCATCACAATAACTACAGAACATTTTACAGCTGTGCATGGGCCTTGGAAACAGAATCTGTGAGCTTAAGATTCATGGTGGAGTGTGTGATAGAGTAATAAATCTTTATTTTTGAATTCCTGTATATCATCAACTTTGACTTGTTCATTTGCAATGTTGAACAGAATCCTTGGGCTATTCATAAACATTTAAATGCATTCTGATCTGTTCTTTTGGTGGACAGGCTACTTGCTGCCCTAGCTCTATCTGAGCTGGCAAAATTCTCTGTCAAAAAGAGACATGATGCACAGACCTTCTCAGAACAGTAACATCTAATTTAACAACAAGGAAACAATTTATTGAAATACATGCCCTCCAAGGCTTGGAGTTGAAGGTCACTGACCAGGAGAGAGTTCTTGTAGAACAGAAATAGCTACCTGGAAACCCAGAAATGGAAGCTCTGCTGCAGATCTGTTTCTTCTGATCTCTGGATATACCTGGACACCAGCTGTGCAGCACACAGCCTGGGAACTGTGTGCTGAGCCGAGGGCAGGAGCACTGGTGGGAAGTGCGTGCAGCCTGGCTGGCCAGTTACCTGGAAGTCATCTTCGCCTCTGCCAGCTGCCCTAATTTTCCTTTCTCTCAGCACAATCTGAGCAAGTGGCCCAGTGCAGTGCATGCTGTGAGTGGCTCAGTGCTGTGTTTGAGGGTGAGGACACTGTTGAGGAGGTGCATGTAGGCTAAAGCTGCTCTCCAGGAAGCACAGCTACAGCTCCATTAGCTCTGGGACAATTTCTCCATGTCACGGATAGACAAAGCAGAGATGCAAGAATCAACTTGATGCAAGACAGCTCTTGCCTTTGTTAAAATGTTACCTAAGTACAGCACCATGCAAATGGTTGTGCTGCTGTCAAAGGCAGCTCACCACGACAGCTGCTTTTGGGTAGTACCCTAGTCTTGACTCCAAGCAGGACCACCAAAATGTTGTCTTGCCAAGATTCTCTGTGATCCTTGTTAAGGAAGGGTTGTTAGCACAGGCCAAAATGTTACCCCCTCACTGCAGGAGCTGGAGAGAAACTTGTCACAGGACTTGTGTGCTGGACTGGGTGACTGGTAGAGCTCTGGAGGAACGTGCTTGGGACTTGTAGGGCTGGATGTGAGGCAAATACAAAAGGCTCTGCTGTTCAGGAGGTCTGTATGCTTGGGGAGGACCCACCCTCCGCCCAGCATGTTCTAAAGACTGTCTGCTTTCTGATTTTTCCTGCTGTTTTTCATGTACTCTGGACATAGTGACTGGTTTTCTGGCCCTCAGGTAGATGCCTGGAGAGAAAATTACGTCCACTGGTGGAGGGTTACCTTCCCTGTTGTAAAGTGTCAGGATAGGCAGGAAGCTGAAGGCTGCAGAGGGAAAACAGTTGGGAGATTGGGAAAGCAGGGCAGCAAGTCAGCTGACTTTGCATGTTAAAAGTTAGAATGGGACACTGGGATTAAGACTTGCTCTGTACATGACAGTGGGGAAGAGAACCTCTCAAGGTCTCAAGTTGGGAGAAACTTTGGCAGGGCTGTAGTCCAACTTCCTGCTCACAGCTGGACCAGCTCTGAAATGGGACCGGGTTGCACTGGGCTTGATCCTGTCGTGTCTTGAAAACCTCCAAGTGTGGAGACAGCACAGCCTCTCTGGGCCCCATTCTGGTGCCTCTCTGTCTTCAGTGGCGGAATAAAGCTTCTCTTATGTGTGGTCTGAACCTCTCTTATATCAATTTATGTCTGTTGTCCCTTGTCCTCCCACCATGCAGTGCTGTGAAAAGCCTGACTTCGTCTTTGGTTTGCCAGTAGCCTGTGGCACTTTTTAATATAGGTCAGCCTTCAGTACTTGTTAGGAAATTGTAACTTTGTGATTAATTAAAGTAAATAAAAGTGTTTATGAGCTTGGAATTAACGGCAGGGATAACATAGTGATATATTGATTACATTATGCAATATAGCATCAGTGAATGTAGCTATATTGAGCAAGTTAGCATGTAGACACTAATTGAGAGGGAAAAATCATTATTTACTTTTGAGTGTACTGTTTGCAACAACTTATACACTTCTCTTTCTAAAATGAACAAATAACCATGCACACTTCAGTGAGGCAGTTGAACATAGATTTAAAATTGTGTTGCAAGACTCCAAATATCAAGGTAACAGATCTGTTCTTAGAAATGCCAGAGCATCTGTCCTCCAGGCAGGTATTTGACTTTTGGATTTCAGAATTTTAGATACCAGTGATTTAGATAATCAGGGTTTGTCTCTATATCCAGAGAGTTTTGTTCATCCTGTGGAAAACTAAAGAGTGAGCCAGGCATTAGCTTCCTGAAATAAACAAAGAACCCTTCTCTATTATTCTGGTCTTTATTTCCCATTTGATGAAGCAAAACGTTATGTGTGTTTATCTAGATTTATTTTATTAATTCATAAATAAAATAATAGCTTGTATAAAAAAGACTCTCACTGTTTCAGTGTGTACCTGACTGATCTGATTAAGGGCCCTGTCCTCAGATATTTGATCAACTTATAAAGTATCTCTATGGTCACTAATCTGTAATTCAGAAGAGATGACCACTGTAGAAATTTTTACTATCTTTATATTCTCGGAGATACACAGGGATAAGATGAGAGGCATTGGACACAAGCAGCACAAGGCCAGTTACAAGTAGGGTATAAATTTATACCATGAAGGTAGACAGCACAGTTGGTTTCTCAGAGGGACAATGGGATTTCCACTCTTGGAGATGCTCAGAGCTCACGTGATCAACTGATCTAAGCTGCCCCTGTGCTGAGCAGAGGTTGGACTGCACTGAGCTTCACAGAAGTCTTCCATCCTATATCATTCTGTAGTAACATGCAAACAACATCCAGTATTTCGGTGACAGAGATCATAGTTCTATAACGTTAAGACCCAGTTACTTAGTTTGAAAACCTCTATGTAAAAAAGACAATGCTTCTTATCAAGCAATATAATTAATGGAATTTTATGTCACAGGTGACCTAGAAGTCAGTTCAGCATGTCTGCATAGGGAGCATCTGGAGTTTGGCACTGACACATTGTGATTTATTTCTACAAGAAGCACTTGTCTTTGCTGTTAAGAGCAGAAGACTATAGGGGACTGAATTAATGCGTCCTTGGCAGACTTTTGTAAATTGAGGATTGAGTTCGGTAGGTGAGAGCATTCTTAAGACAACTTGAAATAAATTTTACTAATCTATTTAAATGTACGTGGTTTTGATGGTTCATTTGCAGAGGGAATTAGCATTTATTTCCATTTGGAGCATCGACTTATAATAGTAGATATTATCAAAGCATGCAAATTTAATTAGGGAGTAATTAAAAGGTGAAGTAACATGAAGCGTGTATGACAATTTTCTTGTTCTCTTTCAGACTGATTTTGGCTTTGACTTAACATAAATGCAGTTTGTGGGGCATTCTTCTTTCCAGTGGCGTAGAAACCAGGTGTTGCATTAAGACCTCCTGACGTCCAAATGACTGCAGTTACACTGAAGCAAGATTTGGGCTGTCCAACAGAGCTTGCCCACAATAAATGAGATTGGATTTATTTCCTTGACTTTCATTGTCTTGCTTTTAAAAAGTTTAAACTGTTGGTGTTAAACTTTCCTTGCTTCAAATTGTACCCAGTGTCAGACTGTTGAAGTTCTTGTTTTGCATTTTGCCTCTGTGTGTAGAGGATGCTTCTGGAGGAGATGTGAATGCAGCTGCAGCTCAAGCAGTTTCTCTTGGGTGATGTCCCCTTTTATTGTGTCTGGTTGGCCATTTGCATTTATATCTTATCAGGCTTTGCTATATTGAGAAAAACCTGGCTGAAAGGCAGCACTAGAATTTTTAGATTAACGAGGAACTTCTTTAAAAGATGTAAAGTGCATGGTGCCCAAGCCATCTGTCAAAGGTTTCTGTTATTTGTGTTTGGCTCTTGGACAACTTCAGTGAAGAGGAGCAACATTTAAGAGATGTATATAGTAGGGTGGCTGTAATGGTCTGTCATTAAGACCCCTTTTGTGAGAGTACTTCACTCTTGAATGTGAAGGTATTTTGAGGATTGGCCTGGAACTTGGCATGTTGCTGCACAGAGTGGGGTGTCTTCATTTTTTTTCCACCCAGTTAATTTTTACCTGTCTAAACATGATTAGTTGTTGGGATTATATATTCCCCCTCCACCTCCAGAAAGTTGTATTTAAGCTGTAGTGGTGTTTTCTCTGTGCTCACCACTGGTATCATCTTTCTAGTGTTTCCAAGCCGTGTTACACTGGGTCTGGGGGACAGCAAGAACACTGAGTTACGGGTGTTCAACCATATTCTAATTTGAAGATGTAATTATAGTCAGTGAAAATTTTTAAGCAGTCTGTTGTGACAAGTGTCTGTAGACTTGGGTGTGCCATTTTTGCTGTTTTCTACTGTGAACCTCTGGAGTTGATCTCTGAGAAAGTGAAGTGCATGCTTTAATGTATTCCTTCATCCTCCCTGAGCAGGAGGAGGTTAATGGAGTCTTCACTAGGAAGTATGCATTCATTTGCAAGTATGACAAGATTGCTGAGAGATGGGTTTATAAACAAAAAGCAAAAGAATCCAGGAATGCTGGTGAGGAGAAGAAAGTACCCAGGTGTTGGAGTTGTGAAGTTTACTGGAAACAGATGTAGTACCTTTCTTTACTTGTTCCTGCATGCAGTTTTGCAATACTATAGTTCGTTTTAGCAGAAGTAGTGAATAAGAAACAGTAATGAAAAGAATGTTTTGGAGGGAGCCAGAAACTGTAGTTTTTCACCTGTTTGAGGTTTTTGTTTGTTTTTTACAAATGGGTCTGACCCTTATGTTGGTTTTTAAGGTCTTGTCTTTGTCGGAGGAAAACATCTGGCTCTTCCATCCTGATCCTGTCGTTAAAACAGCTGGGAGTACTTCTACAACATATTGCCCACATTTGTGTTTCTTCTCTCAGATTTTATGTACAGCGGGAATACATTGTTGCCGAAGTTATTTCTCATCATAGTAGGCAGTGTGAATTCAGATCCAGGCTCCTGCTGGTCTGTGATCCTGACCTCTGACCTCATCTGGCTGAAGGCAGGCTTTGACATCACATCCCTTGCAGTGTGTCTGAAAGTGAACCAGTGAGGTCAAGAATGCATGATAAGCACACATCTCCACTAGAAAAGGCAGAAAATGTACTTGGATCACATGTTTATGATCCCTTTGATTTCTTTCCATCACAGGCAGGATTTTTATCTTTATCCTATGTGGAGTAAGTGCTAGCACTCAGCTATTGTAATTCCTATCAACAACAGTTTATATGTAATGTCTTCCTTGTCTCCTCTTTGATGTAACATGTGAGTTTGTTTTGTAACTTTGCAAAAAGTGGAAGCAGGGAGGAAAATGCCTGGTTAGATGTAAATAGGTTTCTGTTGAATACCTGTGGTGTGTGTAGGCACAGAAGAAACCTTATGCTCCTGTAGGACTTTCATTTTTTAATATTGTGATGGCACCAGTATGGTGTGCATAAAGTTGATAAACATAGTTTATCCACAGAGGAATACTTGGAAAATAAATAAGGGGAAAGCAACTAAGATAAAAGTCTGCATAATGTTTGTATTTCTTTTTCAGAAATAAGATGTACATAAACCAAATTTGAATGGTGTTACTTGATCAGTTTTCTTCTTTGCAGGAACCAAGTGATTTGTAATTGCTGAGGTTTTGTTATTTTAGCACTTTTTGTGTGATGTCTGGTGGGGGTAGCAATCAAATTCTATTTGATTTGTTAAGCTCTAGAAATAGTCAGTACTGAGATACTCTGGCAAAATAAAAAAAAGTCCTAAAACACCTGGTTGAATACCTAGTAGAATGTAGGTCTGGAAATGTTTGTTGCAGCAAGCAAATTATTTAATTCACCAGAAAAAAGGAGTAATGGCAGCTAAAAGAAGTTATTCAAGTCATAAATATATATTATTAGAACTTGATTTAAACTTTTTTGCATCAGTTCTGAAGAAGTGTGTTTGGATAAGAAATAGTTCAACTTGTTTATATATATAAAAAAACCCCCTTATAATTCCAGAGTGCATATGTTATAAAATACATGTTCAGCCAATGGACTTTGCATTTAGAAAAGGCAAAAAGCTTTTATTCATATGATGGAAAAAATATTTTTAATTACCTTATGTATTTAGACAGATTACCTAAATAAATTCTTCAAGAACTGCCTGTAGATTGGGACTTGTCTGAAAAAGATGATGTCTGTTAAAATTAATGGTAACTGCAGCAAAGTGTCACTTAGGTTTTTATTGGTCATGCTCAAGCTGGCCACCCTAATATTATGTTTTGAGAAAATAGTTGCAAATTATATGTTCCAACTCCTTGAACTGAAGGAAAGCCCTTCAGTGCAGCAGGGAGCTTTATGTAAGCCATGGGTGGGGATGTTTTTGATGGCTGACAGTTGTTTGCTGAATGACACTTGGAAATGTGCTGAATGACACTTCTGGAAAATACTAGACATGGCTGCTGCCAGGGTTCAGTGGTGGGTCATGAAAACAAGGTGACGCAGACGCCATCTGCACTGCCATCGGCTGAATCAGACGCTACCTGTGCGTGCAGCATTCTGGGGAGGAGCAATCACCACCCTGTTCGTTTTGCTCTGCAAGTAGAACCACCCTAACTCCCTGTTGTATTTGTTACTTATGGTGTACTTTTTCATGAGGTAGTTGCCACTTGAGACGCTTTTGAAGTGGTCAGGAGCAGACACCAGATACGGAAAGGGCAGTTTGGTTCTTTGCTGTGCTGCTTTTCTGTTGTGGGTTTGAGCAGCTTCTGGATAGTGTGTGATCTGCAAATGGGAAAGTCATTAGCCAGAGAGCAAGGTGCTGCCTGTCTGGAGAGGTTTAGGGTGTACTTACATTCCTTTCTGCACCCTTTTAGTGGACAGAGATGGACAAGGAAGCCTGGAGGCAGCATAGCCATGGAGTACCATACTGTCTGCGTGTTGCCAAGAGATCCATTGTCCCTGTGGAAAGTCAGTAATCTAGTTCAGATGGAGATAGGGTGAATGCCCTAAGAAATCATCTAGGAAAGCTAAATCTGAATCTTGTGTGAAAAACATAATCCTTTCATCCAGGAAAGGTTTTGTTGAACATGCCAGTCAGTATACTTCCCAGAGATATTTCTCCTTTACACTGGAGACTCAATAAGGCAGGAGGGTGACTAAGCTATGCCACCCTCTTGACAATGACCAGAACTGGTTATCCTTTCTCAGAACTTGCAGCAGAGTTTTTGTCAGAGTAGCTACCATTTCTTCTTGAGGGCTTCTGTGCTTCCACTGGGCTGGAGGGTGTGAGGAGTCATTTGAACTGTCTTTGGTGCTTCCAGAGTTTTGCTCTTTGTGACTGGCGGGTTCAAAACTAACCTGTTTTTTTGCTTAGTTTAGTTGCATTTCTTCGGAGGATGTTTGTGTTTTTGGATAATGAAGGTTGAAAACATCTTCCTTTTTCTCATTGCTGCAGTATGATGGTGTGTGCTCTTGGTCTTGCAGTCACTTTTGTTAACTGATCAACACAGGGGAATTAAAGCTTGGGCAATACTGAAGATTGGTTGATGGAAGTAAAGTAGGAGTGCTTTAATTTTTGGCACCACAGAAGGCATTTAGTTCTTTTTAACTGTGTTTAACAGGGCCTCCTGCTTCCCTGTGTTTATTGGTTTTGAGACTGCAAGTCAAAACAATTAACTTTACGCAGATACATTTGATAAAGTCTTTCTCAAGCTATTGTGACCATGACAAAATATGGAAGTAGGATAAATGTAAGGGAATCAGGACTTAGAGACAAGGCATTCCAAATGTACTGTGGGAATATAGATAAACCATAGATAAACTTTTGGTTCAGAACCAAGTAAATAACACATATGAAAGAGAGTTGCAAGCTATCTTCAAGGTTGTACTTCCTCATGGCCTTTTTTACAGTTTTAGCTGGAAAAGATGCTGATACTACCCTTTAATTTCTGCTCAAGGAAGCTTGTGGGTTTTGTGTACTTGTAGTGTAATTGGTCATTTGAGCTTTGCAAATATAGTAAGTGTTCATTAAGTCCAGTGCAATCAGAGTCTGGTCTGATTTGGAGCCTGAAACCTCCATTGTCTGTATTTAAAAACAAAAATCTATCATTTTGAACCTGAGGGGTATTTGGTTATATAATAAAGTTCTTAAAAGGGTGAAATGAAGATAGCTGAAATGGCAGTTCCTTGTTTGTTTTAAGGTTTGTCCAGTAACCGTTCCTATTACAAAAGGACATTTTGTTTATCATCTTAGTTTAAATATTTACTTGCTTCTGCAGAGATAAAATCCAAGTGCTCTCCCTACTTTTGGTATTTCTGAGTTCCATGGTCTGATTTCTACAGTTTTACGTGCTGTGCACACAGGTGGTGTTTGCCTGTGGCTGGTGGTTCCTTACTTTTCCCATGAGTAGATGGAACTGGAGGGGTTTCATGGTCATGGACTATGGAGTTAAGAGAGAAATTCTCCTTTAGTTTTTAATGCTGAACACTTGAACTAGCCAGCAAGTTACTTAAGATTTTAGAGCATAGAACAACATAGTGACAAAATTTTATCTTGTTTTAACCTCTGCAACATTACTGTGAGGAGGATTTTCACATTACCACCATCTCTCTTACAAAGCCTTTCAAAGGTACCTGATGCTGTACTGCTTTTTTTACCCAAGTCAATTTCCCCCCACCAAAATATTATCTGCTCTTTTAAGGTACAAAATATTTAAACAATAAATGATATAAATTGTATTATAAAGTTTATCCAGTTGCTTTAGGTATGCCTGTATTGTGTAGTACTCCAGAGTGTAGGAACACTGTACTAATAGTGCCAAATGGGACTGACTGGGAATCAGAGGTAAAATAATCAGAGGTCTGCCAACTCATGGCTAATAACCAAAGTGCAGCATTTCACCTAGTTATTTGCCAGGTCCTACAAGTTGCCATTCCTGGGTTTACTGCCTTTACCATATATCTGGGTTAGCTGGAGAACCTTGTGCTGAAGTGATCTCAGACTTGGTGCCCCTTGTTGGCTTGTGTGTGTCTGCTTGCAAGTTCTAAGATGAATATTTTATAACTCTGAAAATAAGAGGCAGACAAACTAGGGGAGAGGCCAGGGAAAACCATGTGTTCAGTAGCTTCACAGCTGCTCAGCTGGGTTAGTATCAATGTAGCTTAGTTCTTATTCCCGTGCTGTAATGATAAGTTACTTGGTTCCTGAGAGGGATGCTCTTGCTGATCACGGGCTGTCAGTGCATTCATTACTGGGCTTGCACTTTGCATTAACTCTTTTAGCACTTCATGTGCTCTCAGTGAGTGTCATTTAATCAGAGAAATACTGCTGTGTTGTCAGTTTCTAGTTTGCTACTGTTCCTTTTTCCAGAGCTATTTAAAAGATTCCTTACTTTGTGAAAGTCCAGTTGTCATAGGAATGACTCCTCTTTCACTTCAGAAGAGCAGAGCTCTGTGACTTAAAATGTGATTTATAAATGTGACTTAAATTGTCACATTTATATTCTAACCTTTTTCTCTTTTACCTAGTGAGAGAGCAGCTTTGGTGTTGAAGAGAAACCTCGGAAAGGAATGGGCCCTGTTCTCTTGAAGCTGTTTGCCCTGATCCCAGGAATGCTGTAGAGGTTAGTGATGTGAATGTTGAAGAGCTTTTGTGGAAATTGCCTTTTGATGTGTAATTGGCACACCCTTCAATAAATTCTGTGTGAAGCAGTTCATTTGCCTGTCACAGAAAGGGAGTTAATTCAGGCACTATCAGAACACAGTCAGCGTAAAATTGCTGTACCCAAACAAAATTTAGGATTCTGTTTATTTGTGGGGATGCTGTGGAAATACATTGCTGAGTGGTCACAGAAAGTTGTGTGGGTGTGATGCATGCTCAGAGACAAGCTGCATTAAAATTGGAGATTTTTATCAATAGGTTAAAAAAAAGGGTAAAAATTATCATAATGCATGAGTCTGTAGTGTCTGATTCTTCTTTGAATTTCTCAAGTCTCTCATTTTTACTTTGAGAGAAGAATACTGCTGATCTTCAGTAGAGTTGACAGGCTAGGAAGGGTCCATTCTGTATCCACACAGAGGTAGTGTTATATCTACTTCTGCCTCAAGTGACTTTTATTTCAGTGTAATATCCTAGTTTACTTGGTTTTGTATAAACTGTATACACTGCTTGCTGTGAATGTTTTTCCCCAGAGCTCTATAATCCTGCTACAAATATTACAGACTACAGGAGGCTTCCTTTTGCAGCTAGAACTTTCAGTCTAGTTTACTTCCATGTTTTTTGGAAAGTTGCCAAGGATTAAGTAGATTTATCACCCAGTGGATTACTTTTTAACTAGTGAAGTAAAAAAAAACTTGTGTAGCTGTTAAATTCAGTAAGGCTTGGTTTTACTAATGAAACAAGAATGTAGCAAGTAAATTAGATGGAGTAGTGGGAAAGAGAGAGGGAAGAGGTAGGCTTGAAGTGCACTCCTGAAGCAAAGAGGTGAATTTCTATAGGAGCAGTTGAGTTAAAATCTATTAAATCTGTCTGCTTTATGGTAAAGGATTCTAATCTTTGTTAGCTTACTTTACAAGCATAGGTGTGTGTGTGTGTGGTGTGACTACTGAAGAGTAATGTCCAAGCTATGCTAGGACACCCTTTGACATACAGACCCGTTTGGAGCAAAAAGAAAAACAACCCAATGGAAAAAAGGCTGCAGCATGTCACAGACACTGAAAGTGAAGAGGTGACCCAGTGGGAAAAAACAAGGAATTGTTAGTTGGCATCACTCTTCGAGGCATGAAGAGCTCAACAACTGCAAATGCTGCTACTTCTTACCAAGAGCTTTAGTCATTGATGTATTCTTGCCATCTTTATCTTGTTTCATATAAAACTGAGAATTGTAAATTGTTCAAGGGTGAGGTATCACTTCTAATTCAACAAAAGCATACAGAAAGACAGAAACCCCAAAGCACGTCCTTCCATGTGAAATCCTCCACTCCAACATCAATGCTTTCAATTCTAGTTCTGTGCTGCTGCTTTTTTTCTTCCAATGTTTTATTCATTAACGAAACTCACAAACCTGTCCACAAGGGCGTCTGACAGAAATACGCCTTTTTTTTTACTTTAACAGAAAATACCTAGCTCCCTTCAACCTATTGTGTTTAGATTTTTTTGAGACATATATACTACTTTATGGAGAATAAAAGAAGATGAAAGATCCATCTCCTCTCGTGGTAGTCTCCCTCTTGACTTAGTAAAAGCAGTTGGTTTCAAGTGACCTGTTGAATGCAGACTATTTTGTGACTCTGTGAAGACTGTCTTGTTAGAATCCCAATCTGCTATTCAGATACTTATGTAGTAAATATTTCCTTGGCACTTCATGCATCCTGTTCTTCCAGTTCTGAGGATGTCCAAGAGCTGGCAGAACTTAACAGCTTGGTTTTAGGGTTGTGGTTATGTTTCTTTCAGACCCAAGCCTGCTATATTTGATTGGGTTGAGCTCTCCATGGGGCCACATTGAGTTTCTTTCCAGCTGTGGAATGACTTACCTGCAGCTACATGCATAGTAGTAAAAATTGTGATGCAGTTTATGAGCACATAGGAGATAATGAGATAAGGGAAGACAGCTAAACAACATAAATCTGCTAGGGAGAAAATTGTGTCAAACTCATTAGTTTGCTTCCTTGACAGATGAATTAGATTAGTGCATAAGGGAGGCAAGGGATAGAAGTGATACAAATAGAAGTGTATAAGGTTCTGAAGGATGTTCTTTTGAGTGTAATATGTGCAGTGTTTTGGGTTTTTTAAATGGGATCTTCCTTAAATTACTATATTGCAGGAGCAAAATTTATTAAAAATGGTTCTGTAGAGCACTTAATAGGGATTCAAGATCACTTGGAAAAGCATTTGAAGTAGGCTTCCATACCATACTAGCTTGTCATGGCTGGATTTGACAATGACACTCATGATTTAGATTTTAGTACATGGAGTAGAGTTTACTTACGAGCTGTGCAGGTGAGGTCAGTTTGGGAGTAGATAGAATGGGCAGTCCAGAGAGTTGATACGAAGCTGTCACTGGGGTAAGCAAAGTGTGTATGTTGGCTTGACACAACTCACCCTGTGTTTATTTGTTATACCAAAGGACCTCAGTCAGTATGCAGAACCTAATTATGCTGAGTTTACTGCATTGGATGGCCTCTTCCAACGCCCACAACACTTATGGTACTTTTCTATCCTTTAGAAAACTGCAGCACTGAAACCTAGAACTTGTAAGGAAGTGTTTGTTTATTTGTAGCAGTTTCTTTATTCTGCCACAGGGGGAAAAATGTATGAGTAGGGAGGAGTGACCATATTTTTTTAAGAGCTTTTTTAAAATAAGATATGAAATATCGACATAATTGTTATCTTGGGCTGGTGTCAGAGAAGTCTTTCATACTGCTTTGTTTTAAATTCCCTGTGATAGAAAGGGGTGTTTGTGTGCCATACTGTTGTGTGCACAATGCTCTTCTCACAGTTGTCAGGTTATCATGAAAGATTCATTTCATGGCTCCCTTAGAGGTAAACACTAATATTTCACACTGGGTCAGTAATTTTTGCTAGCAATAGATTAATGCCTGAAACTCCCTTGTCTGACATGTTCCCATCTGTAATGCCATAGTTTCCTGCGGATGGGAAGCATAGTGAGGCAAAAAAAAAAAAAACAAAAACAAAACAAAACAACAACAAAAAAACCACCTCTGTTTAGGTTATCTCTGTGGGGATGCTGTTCTCTGTTTCTGTGATCCCTGCTGCTATTTTCCTGACTTCTTGGGGTATGGCTTTTTCCTTGATATCTAGCAAATGTTTTGCTAGCAAAACTACAAATTAAGAAGATACACCTTAGCAGCAGAGAGCGGTGCAGCAGTGGTGTAATTGGAATTACAAGAATGCTGTGAAAGTTTCATGCCCCATCTTCTGTCCCAAAGGGAGGGGGAATATTGGAAGAGCCACTGCTGATAAGCGATAGCCTGTGAAAGACAAGCCTTAGGCAGTCCCTTGGAAAGACTTCTAAGTCCCATGAATTAAAACAAAGTGGAGGCACGGTAAACCTAGTTTTAGAGCTTTCCCTTGTTTGATTTTAATTTCAAGAAGATGCCTGGGAGGAATCTCAAAGGCACATTCCTGTAGATGCAAGAATAACTGTTCAAAGTGCTGGGAGATGAAACTGATATGCAGCAATTTTTGTAAGTGAGGAAATAATAGTGCAGAAGTGGGCTAACATCTGCCTATGTTGCAGTGAGAGTATATTAGAAGTACTGTTTACTCTTTGTTATTGCTAAAAGGTCACCTTAGGAGAAGACAGAGAAGTAAAATCAAACTAAAGAAAGATACGTAGGATAAAATTGTGAAGGAATATATGAATGTATAAGAGAAGCCTTTGCTTTGATACTATTGTTGCAATTAAATCTTAGTATTGAGCATTTATTTACCTAATTATTTCATGTGCCTTTGCCAGCATATTAGTGGGTTTCACTCTGTTTATTGCATTGTGTTTGTCTTAAAAATAAAAAAGAAAATAAGAGTAGTTATCCTCATTCTGTACACTGCTTACTGTCGAAGCTTAAAAGGAACACAAAAACAGAGAAAAGGGATAGCAACTGAAAAAGTCTTGTTTTCTCTCTTGTGGGGAGCAAGTTCTGTCCCCAGGTTCTTTGCATTCAGAAACAGCCAAGCACAGTGCAGGTCATCTAAGTGAGGCCATACACTTCAACAGATGCACTGAGGAAGAAGTGATTTGCATTAAATAACTACTCAGTGATTTCTGTACCTGTAAATGACATTACAGTGCATTTTATAGACAATTACTGTCTCTTTTTTTTGTTCACTTCTTTATGTTTTTTTCCTCCAGCAAGGAACTCTGTTTCCTTAGTGTGAATATTATGTGTATGTGTAGGTGAATCCAAGGGAAAAATGTGAATAAACTCCATGTCAGTAGTTGTGCTTTTACTAAGTGGGTGCTCAAGCTCTCTTAGCTTTAGTTGGAAAGCAGTATCCACTATAGCCATTTGGGTGTCATTCTGGGAGAATTCTTTTCAGAGAACTGCAGCTTCAATCATAATTTGTTTTCTCTACCCTTGGTTATTACTAGGGGAAGGGGCAAGTGTAGTGGTGAGACATAACATGCGAGTTTGGATAACATAATGGATTTCCTTGGAAAATACTACCACTTCTGAATAGTTTTTGTTACTGAAACAAAACACCTGGCAGTTCTAGATTGTACGGTGCTGTGCACGAAAGTAGCATTGCAAGCTAGAATACTAAACAGTGTTAAAAAAACACGACAAACCAAGAAAGCCCTGAAAAGCAGAAGAGTTAGTCAAGAAAATCCACATTGTATCTGATACAGATTTTAGTAAGGAGAGTCTCTTGTCTTTGGTTTATTTTTCCCCCAGAATAATTAGTTCTATTGTAACCAAAATTGAAATGTATTTACTTTCCTGTGTGATAAGAGAAGCAGGAAAATGTTATCTTGCAAATTAATTTGTAAGCCATGGTACATCATTCTCCTTTGCCGTGATTGTGCTGCTGGCCAGATGTCGATTTGCTTGAGCATACAGTTTTTAATCTTGATCCGGCGCTTGTGTGAGTTGGATTTATTCTTTGTGAAGCAGCTGTATCAGTGACTGGGGCCTGTGCATTGCAAGGACGAGGGATCCCTTCCCTTGGAGTCCCAGCCTGCCTGGAGGGAGCAGCTGCTCCTTGCTGACAATCCCTCCCGCCTGGGCACTGGTACAGTCCTCGCGGGGGCTGGTGGTGCAAAGCTCGGCAGAGCCGCCTGACTGCCACAGGGATGTTTACTGACCAAGGGCTGGCAGCATCTTGGAGGCAGGGGAATTTGTCTCCTGTCTCTAATGTCTTACAAGGGGATGACTTGAAAACTAAGATGCTGGCACTGAACTTGAAGAATTCAAGGTAGGATGAGACCTAAATGAATCCCAGCTCCTCTTATTTCTTTGCATAATACTTTTTCCCCATAGACTAAAGTTTAATTCCATGACTAGCACATGTGAAGTTGTACCTCTTGTTGTCAGAGTTGTTGTTATAGGAGAACTTGAACCAAAGCTAAGATTGATCAGAGATTTAGTCAAAATCTAGTGATATTTTTGAATAAAATGAGTAATGTACCAGTGCATAATTTTCTGTGTTTAGGATGTTGGCTCTAGAGAAATAAGTTAAAAGTAGGTAGTAGACATTTATCATCCCAGCTAAGGAAGAAAATAATTGATTTTAGTTTGTCACATGGGTAGTTTTCAAAATACAGCTAATACTAGCCTTGAGTGCAAGGCTAGTTGCACTGTGCTGTGAAGCAAGCTTGTTGTCCAGTTATGTTACACATGTTCTACGAAATCGAACAAGTTGGAGAAAATAATATTAAGGTAGTCTTTTCCCTGTCTCTTGAGTGCTATAGGCTTCATTTTTTTTTCTCTTTGAATTAGAGAAACTCACTTTTGGGGGGATTTCTAGCAGTCCTATTTAATCTTGTAATACACTGCAAACTGGTGTAGGGAAATCATTTATTCACTGTGAAATACAGCTTTTATTTAGGCACTATTACCAAGCAGGGCTAGAACATGAGTAATGAAGAGAAAAACAAAAATCGTTTTGAAAGTAGTTATGGTAAATAGTAAATATACCAACCTCTTTATTGGCAATCAAAAATGAGCAAAATAAGCATGGGTTTTCTAAACTGTTGCAGCTTTTTCCCTTTATGAGAGATACCAGCTTTAATATACAATAATATCTACGCCCACTTCAATCATTTAATAAGTGTACCATTGAAAAAAAATTTCACTGGAGAAGTGAAAGAATCCATTCATTTGAGTAATTAATATTGCTTTTAAAGTCTGCAGTTTTAGTCTGCTTTGTAGGTTTGTGTTTTTTCTTAAGTGTTTATTTTGTGGGGTGTTTTGTCTTTTCTTTCCCCTCTTTTATTTTTTCCTGTTTAATCCTTTGTCTGACACATTCACTGCTGGGGATGGAAACCTTGTAGCTCTGATGGGCTATTTCTGAATCCAAACAGCTCGGTCCTGCCTTGGATATGTCCCAGGCTTTCTCTGCAAGACAGTGTTCTGGGAGCAGTAGTCCTTGTGTTACTGAGGAGCTAGAGCTGTTTTCTGTAAAGAAAGGTTCACAATCAGCTCTTTTGTCTTTGTTCCATGTTAGGCTCCTGAGATGTGTTTCCGTGTGCAGTCTGGTGGAGCTGGATCCAAAACCGCCCTGGGAGCCCAGGAGGTAATCTAGCTCTACCTGCAATCCTCAGGTGTTTGAAGACTGAAGATGAGACTGAGAGGGATTGAATTGCTTTTATCTGCAATTTGTGACTGTTATCCCCAGAGGATCTTCTGCCACCCAACAGAGAGGGGTCAGGGGAAGGAGAAGGAGGAGAAGAGAGGGAAGGTGAGGAGAAAAGACAGTACTTTTCTCCCATTATTACAATACTTGCTTAGTTACACAAAGTATAGGAATCTTTACTGTTTTTCCCACTGGTGGTGGGTGCCTCCTATGAGGAGCAGCTGAGGGAAGTGGGACTCTTTAGCCTGGGGAAAAAGAGGCTTGAAGAGGACCACACTGCTCTCTGCAACTACCTGAAAGGAAGTGTTAGTGAGGTGGGTGTCAGTCTTCTTTCCCGAGTAACAGGATGAGAAGAAATCACAGAAACATTAGGGTTGGAAAGGACCTCTGGAGATCATCCAGTCCAGCCCCAATGCCAAGGCAGGGTCACATGGAGCAGGTGACACAGGAGCACGTCCAGGTGGATTTGAAATGTCATCAGAGAAGTAGTCTCCACAACTTCCATGGGCAGCCTGTTCCAGGGTTCTGCCACCCTCAGTATGAAGAAATTCTTCCTCCATGTTGAGGTGGAACTTCTTGTGTTTTAGTTTATGGTCATTGCTCCACATCCTGTCACTGAGCACTGCCAGAGAGTCTGCTACTGTTCTCTGGGCACCCACCTTTGTGATATTTATGGGCGTTAATGAGATCCCCTTCAATCTTCTCCACACTAAGCAGGTCCAGCTTCCACAGTCCCTCCTCACATTAGAGGTAATACAGATCCCTCATCGTCCAGATCCTCTGCACCTCTCCAGTAGCTCCCTGTCTGTCTTGTCCAAAGGACCCCAGAATTGAGCACAGCACTCCAGATGTGGCCTCAGTAGGGCTGAGTAGAGGGACAGGATCACCTCCCCCAGTCTGCCAGGTCCACCCCAGGATCCCATTGGCCCCAGCCATCAAATGTCCTCAAGTTGTGCCATGGAAGACTTTGATTGGATATTTCGAAAAAGTTCTTCACAGAAGGAATTATCAAGCATTGAAAGAGGCTGCCCAGAGAAGAGGCTGCTCCAGTCATCATCCCTGGAGGTATTTAAAAGATGTGCAGATGAGGCAGTTGGGAACATGGTTTAGTGGTGGACTTGGCAGTGCTGGGTTAGAGGTTGGACTTGATGATCTTAAGGGTCTTTTCCAGCCTAAGTGGTCTTGTAGTTCTGTCCTGTATGCTATGCAGAACTTCATTTCAGTGGAGCTCAGTGGATGCCTTTGGACTATTCTAATTTCAGGCAATAGTTAACGTGTATGCAAGTATTTCTGCTTCTTTTCCATTAATCTCTGGACTGAATTGCTAATTATAAAGTCTTGAGCTGTTGTATTTTCTTTTGCACTTAGAAATACTATGAACATGCAGCTTAAACATTGGAGTTGTTCACTCTTATTTACTTCCTATTATTGTTCACTCTTATTTACTTCAAAAATAAACAGGCATTTGTGCCCAGCCTTTAATGGTGATTTAAATGCAGATACGGTGCTGTTTTTGTTACATTCTTTCTGCCTCGATGGTAGCAGAGAGAGGAATTTTATTGCATCAGGCAAACATGTGCTGGTAGGATCATTTTGTTGTTTTTCTTATCTGTGTTGTTAGAAACAAGGGTGGCTCTATGGAGACATTTTAAAGGTAATGGGCTTCTACTTACTGCTCCTTCATATGCAAATTTCCTAAAGGCAGAAGAAATGTTTTCTTTTTGGTGTATAAATGGCTGGTTTACATGGCTGCAGGAAGTTTTTGCTTTAGATTGCTGTTGAGAAGAAAACCCACTACCACCAGCATCACAAATGGGGACCGTGCTCCTGTTAAAAAATTCGGTGCCTTTTTTAGCTAAATGTGAGAACCGTGCTTAGGGTCACTGTTGTCCTTACTGACCATGTCCTGTTTGGGGGTGCTTTGCTTCCTGCATGGCCTTACTGTGAGGATGTATGGACTCTCTCCTGTTCCAGTTTAGCTGGTTTCCTTCCCCATCTTCCCCACCACACCCTCCCACTCCCCATTACTTGGAAAAGTGAATAGACCAAAGCACTCTTCCCCATTCTTGATGGTGGCTCATTGTTTCACTATTGGTTCGAATGCAATAACTTTCCTAGGAAGGCTTTTTTTTTCTTTGCTGGTTTACTGTGAATGCAAGAGCCACTCTCCAGAGCAGTGTTATTATTCCTATGCATTTGTTGATATCTGCATTCCAACAAGGGATGGCTTGTCTCCTCAGATCCCAGATTATTTTGCATTTTTGTTTGTTTTTCTCTGTGTGTCCCCTCCCCTCTCATCCTCTCACCCTTTTTGTATTTTCTAGGGGTTTCTTGGAATTTTCTCTCCTGAATTGTATGGTTTAGTCATTGTCATGCAGTTCAGGACTTCAAGCTAAAATTTCAGTTCTGCTGTATTCCCAATGGGCTCTAACTAGTATCCTGTTTGTCCAATTAATGCAAATCAGTTTATTTAGGTCTTTTGAAAACAAAACAAAAACAAGAAAACCAGTATTCAAAGATGCTCAAGATATTTTACCGCAGAACACGTAGAGAATTAAATTAGAAGTTGCTCTCAAAGATATTGAGGAAGCAAATAGTCTGTTCTGTTTTAGTTTGAGTTTTTTAACCAGTCGTTATCTATCTTCATGGTATTCTGGATATTTTTTCTGATGCTGCATAGGTTAGTTGGTTCATAAGCTTCGATAAAATGTTCCAATTGATTCCTCTGTTTCAGATAATTTTGCTGAGGTACAAATGTTTCTGACATGTTTCCACTCTGCCAGCATATGTTCAAAACGAAATTGATGTTTCAGTATTTACTTTTCCTCCATGTGTTTTTCAGCTCCAGGTGTTTATAGCAGTATTGAAGTTTGCAGAATATTATGAGTTTGCTCATCTACTGTCTTGTCAACCAGCAGGCGTTAATGGGGGTCATTCCCACCTCAAATGTCTAGTTACAAAGTTCCAGATGAACATTAATCTCACAAATTATAGGTTCCAAAAGTAATCTGCTGGGTTTATAATGTATTCATACTGGTTACCCTGAAGAAAAGAATTTCTGTTCCCTCAGTAGAAAACCTGTTAACTTACTAGGCATCATTTTTCTATAAATAAGTGTTTCAAAAATACATGTTGGTGAGCAATGTCTCTATTTTTGTCATGTTTTGTGTCTGCTCCAGCCAAGTTGGACTTTGCTTCTGCCTGTCAGGATTTTTGTGTTACACATATTTTTATCTCCTCGGTTAGCATATTTTTTCTGGTAAAAAAATGTCCTTTGCATTCCTTGAGTAGAGGAGGAATTGTATGTCCAGAGCTAGTTCAGACTTTGTGGCACTCAGAACTGGATTGCCGGCTTTGAGACCACACTGGAACAGGTCAAGAGGAGTGGAAAAAATGTCTCAATGGTATGATTGCACAAGCAGGGGCAAATGGTTTCTTGGAGACTGGATGTCTATGAATGAGCCACCTGAAGGTGCTAATGCAGGTGTCTCCTTTCTAACATAATACCTGCACGGAGCCCTGTACTTTGATCTTCACTGTAAGTGATGATTAGGGGTAATGAAACATGGCAAGATTGATTTATTTTCTGGAGTGACCATTCCTCATCTCGTAAAGCAGAAAGGTTTCTTTTACACATAAAGAGTTATTTGGTCCTTAGTCCTGCAACGGCAATATATTTCTGCCTTGCATGAATTACTGAAAACCTTTTTCTGGTGTAAATATTGGTGGTTTTTTTGCAACCTAAGCAGATACCATGGAGCAAGTTTGAGGTATGGAATTTTCCACCTTCTTTGATGGCTAGCAAACCTAAACTGGTTTTTGGAGATCAGATCTGTGTTTATATGCAGATGATGTGGTTTAAGACTTTGCATTGAAATTCAGAGATGAAAGTCTGTAGAACCCAGCAGTCAAATATGGATTTCAGGTAGCCTTAGGGTTGGTTGGATGGTATTTCTTGATCTTGTGAAGAAATGAGAACCATCTGTTACAGATACCTCAAAGATGAGGTTTTCTGCTCCTCCTAGCTGGATACAATATTCATTACGTTCCATTTGGCTTCTGAAAAGTGAAAATTACTCATTCAGTTCCCTTGACATTTTTCAAAAGCTGCTTTTAAACAAGTGGTGGATTTAGCTATTCAAATGTTTACAACAGCAGATTTACCTTTTGATTCTCAGGATTGTGTGTGATAGTTTGAGACAAAATAAGAATTCATCTTTCATTTTAGTTAAAAAATATGTAAAGTGTGGAAAGGCAGACACCTTAAATCAACGTGTCTCCAGTCTAAATAGCCTTTATTTGAGCTTTCTGGCAGTTTGCTTTTTCAGCATTTTCAATTCTTAAGCTTGGTTATCAGTTTATTACTGAGCTGAGAAAATGGAAGTCCTTAAGTCTTGTTAAAGGCTTCCTCAAAGAAAAACAGTACTGAGAATTGGGTTCACGGTGATGACAGATCATAATGAGTGCTAAGTAAAGATGTAGGAAGTGGAATTATCATCATCCGGCCAAAAATCACATTCTAGATGCAGTGTGGACAGATTTGTTCCTCGTAGGAAAAGGTGGCACACATTTGCTTCCTTGTGCACTGTCTCGTCTTTACTCTCTGTAAAAGTAACTTGTAGCTCCCTTCTGTTTCATCAAAGCCTGAGTTTTGTACACCATCCCCAGATGTCTGTGGGCAATGATTGCAGTCACATCCTTTGCCTCCACATGTGAATGGGTAATCCTTCCTGTCAGGTAACTACTGTTCTGTGCTTTTGCTCTGAACAATGATGTTGAAGCAGGCTCTTCATTCCCAAGGGCAGTCTGGATTGTGAGACTTCACTCAAGGTTTCGAAGTTGTCTGTGCTTTTCTTGCACAGAGATAGCAACGAAGAAAAGTGATGCAACTTCAGCTGCAGTTTGGAGAAGTACTACACACTGTTTTGAGCTGGTGTAGGATTTAATACTTTGGTTTACAGGCTTTATTTTTCAGAGGTGGCAGAAGAAGTGTTTGTAGCCTGGAAATATTTTGTTATAGTAGTGCAAGTAATTTTGGGAAATGTGGTTATTAAAGCCCTAGAAAATGCAGTGACAGAGTTATCTTCTAGATACAAGCTTTACACGGTATGTCAGGAAAAAACAGGTTATTTGCAGAAGTCAAAAGCAGTATTTTATTTTCTTATTTGAACAAAATTAAGTGTAAAAAGTTGATATAACTAAAGGTCATTTTCATTTAAATTATTACTAAGTAAGAATATGTGCGTTATTAGTCTTTAGCAAGACAGCTCTCGTCCATCCATGCAGCATAGGTCAAAAGTATCACTGTTATTTAATTGTTGTCCTTTTGCACTGAATATAAAACATTAACCTTCAGGAGGGTACAAATCACAGGAAATCGACTCTATCAGCACTTGCTATTATGTGTCATTATCATGAATAATTTGTGGGAAATCGAAGAAGACTGATAGTCCATGTTTTATATCTTTGTCTTTCTCAATAAACAGTTACTAAAGTTCTTCATATTTGTTGAAGCATTAGGAATTTTTGTTTTTGCAGAGATTTCAAGGCATTAAGGTCAGATTGAGCATAAGAATAGCATTTCTAATATTGCAAATAACAGAGAAATTTTATCTTTAGCTGTCATCTGACTGGAGTTCAGAGAACAGGAAAAACATGTCCTGAGTAAGGATAGCAAGGCTTTTTTGTTTGTTTGTTCCTTAGAGGGGTTAAAGCAAAAAATAGCTGCATGGAATTATCAGGTTTGGATACTACCCTGTGAACTGAGACACCTCTGTAAGCCGTTCTTCAGCCTATAGAAACAGACCAGTATTAGCTCTTCTGTTCATCTGAAAAGGTCAAGATTGTTTTTAGGTGGTAACATAAGGTTGCTTAAGATAAATTTTCAGTGCAAAGGAGGAAAAAAGCCAAACCATACACACAAAAGTCATGACTTTGAAATAATAGTGTGACCTTGCATATCCTTGCCTGTTCACCTTCCTTAACTTCCTTAATGATACTTAGCAATACTTAAAAGCTGGAGTGGGAGTTGGTGGTGTTTTCATGTTGGGAAGATTTCTGAACGAAATAGTTCCTGTTTCAGCCAGATGACTGGATGTTTAACAAGAGGAAATCATAGTATGGGAGTAGGCACTTTTATTACCAGGGCAGAATATGAGATTTACTTCAGGCCCTCTCTTACCAGACAACATTCTCCAAACGCATGTGTGCCAGGGAGAGCTCATGGCATCCTTTTCAACAGCACAGCTTACTTGTGCATGATTTTATTTGTGTGTGAGTAGTTGTTTTGTGTTTGGTGGCAGGACTGGTGAGGGGAAAGGGAATGGAAGGAAGTAGTTGCATTCCTCACTTCCCCTCCTACTGATGTTTTTGTCTACAAAGAGAATTTTTAATTCCTGCTCAGTTCTAAGCAAAAATGGATGTGTTTCTAGCCAGTAACAGCTCTTTATTGTTTGCTTTGAAGGCCAGACAATGTCCTTTTGAATAGTGCAAATTGATGATCATCTTCAGAAGGTTAGTACCCACTACATGGGTAGGGAACCTGAAATTCAGGAAAGAAGTAACAGACCTAGTGGGGAGGGAACTGTCAGGTGTGGAATTTACTGATTCTGATGGACTTCTGTGATTGAGTATAGCAGGAAGACTTCAATTTCATTTTCCTGAGATAGTTGGGGTGGAGGTATATACTGGTCTCCCATTATAATCTGCAAAGAAAGAAGTTGATTCCTGTTTCACTGGTAAGCTGCTAATGTAATAACAATATAGTGCCTGGAGAAACAGGCACTTGTGACTGTAATTACTAAGCAGTTAATTACCTAGCTGCTTATTTAAATAATATCCTTTTGGAACTAGATGCAGAGCTTGGACTTATAATAGCTGTTGTGAAAATGAGTGTGTCTCATGCAGCTTCTGTATGTCTACTTTTTTTTCTTCACAGATGTTTTGATAGCTGTAATAGTATTACCCATACAGTATCATACCCTAACTCTCGTTAATGATAATGTGTGTGTGTTGTGCTTTTCTTGTAGTGTCTGTCTTTGAGCTTTGTAAGTTGTTGGTATTTTCTGTAACATAATTTATGGTCATTTTTCCAATAGCTTCCACTAATGGTAGAAAACACTTTAAAATATTTTGAAGGGTAGAAATTAGCTCTTACACGAACTCCTGTGAAACTGCTGGAGAATCTCACAGGTTCATCTTGTGCGATTCCCATATAAATTTAACAGAAAAGTGAAGAACCTTGGTGAATGGCTTTATATCAGAGCTGTTCAAGTGAGTCAGCCTCGCTTATGCTCATGAGGAAATATGCAGACATCTGACAGCCTGTGGAAAAAAACAAAGGGCAGTTTTTAAAGTGAGGATGCTTATGCTGTGCTTTCACTGCTTGCTTCATTTCTCCTCACATGGAGATTCTTCTGCTTCTACCAGTAAGAGAAAACTGTAATGTTTATTATAAGAGCAGTGGTTTTATTGTGTGTGTTTGTAATCTACTCATCGAGTATCTTATTTTAGTCTTGGTCCATACAGAACATGATGCTCTGCAACTGCCATTAACTCATATTTTTAGCTCTAGTAGCAGAAGGTGGGTACAATAGGCTGAAATGCTTCAATCCTTCTGATAAACTACGTGCCTGTCGCGGTGGGGCTGCATCATAGAATTTCCACTTGCTTAGTTTGCTCTTTCATAAGAACTTCTAACTTGTTCCTCAGTTTAAAAAGCTGGAATGTCCAACTCATAGGTTCCCTACGAAGAGTGTGCCTGCTTGGACCTGCTGGGGGAAGAAACTCATCAGGGCTGTGTAGTACAGAATGTGGGGCAGCAGTGGGATGTATGTGCCAGAAGAGGGAATGCAAGGTAGGGAAGAGACTCCTGTGCTGAGAACAGTTTTCTGTCCTTGTCACTTCCATAAAACACCTCTTGAGGTTTTTGGAGCTGCCCTCTAATTGCATCTGGGTGTACTGGATGTTTAGCTCTAAGATCACAAGCTGAGAGGAGAAGGACATCAGCTGGTCTCTAAGGGACACAACGCAAGCAAGCAGAAAGATTGAAGATTACAAGATTGAAGGATTAGCTGCTCTCCAAAGCATCTTCAAATAGATACCATATTATTAGACATCATCAATTTTAGCATAAGGGAGGATGTGTGTTCATTGTGTGGATATTGAGGCTGTTGCAGTGCCTGTGCTGTGGGGCATATCTGTGAAAGGAAGTTGGTTTATTAGTTGTGATGCATTCTGATGCCTGAGGAAATGCACTGCTGGGTCTGCAGAGCAGCCTTTCAGTCCAGGTTGTAGGAATCAAGGTGTAGCATCATGCTCAGAGGGAGCAAGTAACAAAATACCAACCAGCTGCTCAGGAAGCATCTGCTGAGAGAGGCAGGAGGTTGTTTGGGGACTATAGGAAGTGAGTGTGCAATATAAGACTCTACTGCATGTGCAGAGCCAGGCCAAATTCAAGCTCCACAATCATTTACAAGACCAGTGTTCCCTAACTTTTGAGTTTGCTTGTCTTAATTACTGTGCAGGGTGCTTGATTGTCATGTGCTGTAAACAAGCAGTTGTGAGCAGGTGAAGTGGCTGTTACTGAAAATACTGGAATCTTTTAATTTTTGACATTAAGGGTCTGCCAGGTCTTAATGCTAAATTCAAGTCACATGTGGTGGTTGCAACTGACTGAGGATTATGCAGATGCTTTCATTTAGACTAGGAGCACCCTTTTTTCTAGATACTTTTTGTTTATAGTAAAAGGTTTGGGTGTACTGCTTTCTCTTCTGCAGGCCTAATTCTAAACAAGGAAAGTATCAGTCAAAATATTTGTACAAGATGAAGTAGCAATATAACACTGTTCTTTCATTGTTCACTTTCACATATCTATGATTTGGGCCTAATGCGGGAGATCCCAGAGCCAACAGCTCTCTTCCCATAGATAATCTGTGCTGTGATAATCAGAGAAAATATCACTGTATTTGGAAAATAAATCACAGGAATTCTTTCAGCTTTTATGTACAATGTATTTCAGATGACATTGCCTGGAGCCCACACTAGCATTTTTTCTAATAAGAGAGAAACACAGTAGGAGACAACTCTGGAATAATTCCAGAAGTAGTATCTACTTTGGAATTTGGTTAATTCTGGAGAAAAAAAAAAAAATAGTCAATTGGTATTACATCCTCTCCTCCCCTCCCTTCCCCTCCCCTCATTTATGTTGAAGTTGAATACCTTGTAGTGGGGAATAGACAGGAGGCACCATGACTGTGTTGAGGAAGTGAGTACTTTGCAATTGTTCTCTGCATTTGTCATCCCTTGGGGTTAACTGCCCTGATGGAGGTAAATAGATCACAGCTGTGGAATTCCATTCCAGTAGGCTCCTTTATACTAGGAAAATGGTGTGTAACGTTTATTTAGACTTCTCTGACTACACAAAACTTGTCAGATCTATAATTAGAAGTGTGTGGTTGAACCAGTGTAAATTTCTGTTTTAGGTGTTAGGCTGAATAAAGCAATAGAATTTAAAAGAAAAATTGGCCACACAAGCAGAAGTCCACAACAGTCATGAATTTGATGACAATATGAATTTTGGGTGGGTATATAAGTTCTCAGCATTTTGTGAATCATAAAAAGAAATTTAAAAGATTTTGTTGAAAAGAAGATGCAGGCTTTTTTCCTGCTGCTTAAGCAGTGAAGGTTTGGGTCTTTGAGCTCAGATGTTCTGTTAGTCTACCTGTTACAGCAAGAGAAGCATCCTCAAAGTGAGGAGTTTTGGAAAAGCTATGGGTTTCTGGAGGAAACTGTGTTTATTTTTAGCTGAATGATTAATGCTGATTTGAAGTCTTACCTATGTTATTTCTTAAGAACAATATGCTAAAAGACAACACCCAGCTCTATCTAAATTTTTCTCAGTTGTGAAAAGCCAGTGCACATTTCTAGCATGGACTTAGAGCTGCTGGCTTGTAACTTAGCTTAGCTTTTTTGATGACTTCTCATTTCATGAATTGTTTTTTACATGGTACTAAAATGTTCATTAGCTTTAGTTCCTAATGTTTTACTATGTGTTAGTAAAATACTTTATGAATACATTTTATGAACATGTTCCAAAAAGGTATCTCTTTCTTGGGTTACAGAGAGAATATTTTTCTTTTATTAATGTTTCTTATTGGTAGTTAATTGCCTTCACTTTTACAAGCATAGCTCCAGTTTGTTACTGATGCTATTTTGCTGGCTTTAGCATCCAGCTACAGTCTTTCATCACAACTTAATCTTTGGGTTGGAGTTCTTCAGTAAAGTCTACTTTCCCATTGTTACTCTAATCACAGCACCTTTGGAATCATCACTTCTCTTTTTGTTAATTGACCCTTTGTGGTAACCTCTCTTTTTGATAATTTAAATAATAAGTTCTTTAAGTTTCTTGCTGGAAGGCATTTTCTACTCTTGAATAATTTTTACAGCTGTTACTGACCTTTGGTTTTTTTGGCTGCATTTAAGCAGTGAGATGTAGGCATTGCAATTCTGTGGAGTATTTAATTGTTGGTGGTCCTTACTTTATATATGGAGCAGAAACTGTTTTCCATGTATTCCCTTTATTCCTTGCCTAATGTGAACATGGTTGTGAGATTAGTCCCTTTTGCTGCAGTATCCGAGTGATTGCATCTGTTTAGGGATTTATCCGTTCTGACCCTCACACCTCTCATGCAAGGTCCTGCCCGATAGACTTCAGTTGCAAAGTTGGAAGACTTGGTCCATGTTTTGAAGACTGAGGTGTTATTCTGCAGAGCCAGTAGCTGAGGGGTGAGATGAACAACAGCTCCACTGGATAGCTTTGTCTCCTTGCCACAGGAAAGTCAGGAAAAAAATCTATGCTTGTCTCTGTATGATAAAGCCGATGTCTGAGAGAGTTGGAAGGTCTTGTGTGATTAGATTTTAAAGTACTGTTTTTATTCTAGAATTAATTTGAGAATATTTTGCATTATGTAGATAACACTGTTGTAAATGCTGTGGGATGGGCACCAAAGGATCGTAAAACTCATCCGATAAAAAGTACCAAAGCATTTTGGAGTGTTCAAAGCCTGGTCAGCCATGCTTTCTGCTGGAGAATATCAGATGTTTGCTGTTTCAAACTGTTGGCTTTAAATTCTCCTAATCCAATGCCTGGCATGTAAAATTAGCTAATGCTCTTAACTCCAGTGTGGTATTTATTGTGAGAGAGGGTGCTATGTATTTGAAGGCTTTACTGGAATAATGCCTCAGTCTCTTGTACTCAGCAAGTTCCTTTTCTGTACTGAACAGGATACAAGGGAGCTTCCAGAAGTCAGCCAAGATGAATATGGTGAAGAGGATCATGGGCCGGCCCCGGCAGGAAGAGTGCAGCCCCCAGGACAACGCGCTGGGCCTGATGCATCTGCGGCGCCTCTTCACGGAGCTCTGTCATCCTCCACGGCACATGACCCAGAAAGAGCAGGAAGAAAAACTTTACATGATGTTACCTGTGTTCAACAGGGTAAGCCGGGCAATTTGCAAGAAGTGTTTTCTTTATTTGAATTGTTTGCTCATATTTTGTATTCCCAAGACCCTTTGGTTCTAGCATAATAGGTTTTCTCCCATTGACATCCTTTCAATTTTCCCCTTCTCCTCACACAGTTTTGTGTTAGGGGATAAACTTACCTTTGGAGATTTCCTTTTCTTATCACTTTTTCTCAAGAGCAATCCACAGATGCATGTAGGCTGGCAGCTTTTCTGCAGTTCACTGCAGCTCACTGCTATTACAGTCATCTGATTTCCAACCTAAACTTTGGGAGTAAGTTTATACCCACTTTTTTGTGTGACAGCACTCTCCTTGAGTCTAAATAGCTCTTCTCCCTTCTTTGCATTTTTTGTACTGATGCATATTTAGAGATAGCAATCATAATATGTCCTGTCAGCTTGGTTTTTGTAGGTTACATGAGCTCAACAATTTTAATTTCTCATGTGATATATTCTTATAGGCCTTTTTATATGTATTGAGTCTGAATCTCCTTTCATGGACAAGGGAGATTTTGAACAAGCAATCTATAGGGAATGTATAATAGCCACTTCTAGTGTGGCATTTATATTTCACTACTCCCTTGTACTTAGGCAGAGATTTTGTTTTGAGGCAGAACTATGGCAACTGTCACTGGAATTAATAGGAACTAAATCCTCCTGATGTCTTATATCAGTCAGTTACCCTTCCAGGTTACTGTGAATAATAATTTTGATGGTAGTTTTAGGGTTGTAAAATACCAGTAGGTACACATCTAGCTTTCTGGTTTTTTCCCCACTGTGTGCTCTTACTCTTTACTTCTTGGGTGATAGAGTTGTGCTTGTATGTGCTACCTCAGAGAACTGGAATAAGCCAAAAACTAAAAGGATGTTTGTTGAAAGTATGGCTTTATGAAGGTGTTAGACACTGAGCTGCTTGCATGCTTGTGCTGGTTTTGCTGGGATAGAGTTAATTTTCCTTATAGTAGCTAGTGTAGGCTGTGTTTTGGATTTTTGCTGGAAATAATGCTAACAATATGGGGATGTTTTAGTTATTGCTGAGCAGTGCTTACTCAGAGGCAAGGCCTTTCTGCTCCTCACTCCACTCCACCAGTGAAGAGGCTGGGAATGCAAATGGAACTGGGAGGAGACTCAGTGACCCCAGCTGACCCAGTGGATATCCCCCACATACAATGTCAGCCTCAGCATATAAAACAGGGGCAGGAAGGGGAGGGAGGTGGAGGGGATGTTCAAAGTGATTTGTCTTCCCAAGTCACTGTTACCCACGATGGGGCCCTGCTGTCCTGGAGAAGGCTGGGCACGCTTGCCCATGGAAAGCAGTGAATGAATTCCTTGTTTTGCTTTGCTTGCTTGTGTGGCTTTTGCTTTCCCTATTAAAGTGTCTTTATCTCAACTCATGAGTTTCCTACCTTTTACCTTGCTGTTTCCCTGCCCTGTTCCACCTGAGAGCAATGAGCCAGTGTGGTGTTTGGCTTCCAGTAGAGGTTAAACTACAACAATGCTATATAGAAAAATTAATCTTAGTCAAGACATGGTATTACTAGGATTTTCAGTCTACTGAAAATCTACTACTACTAGTTAGTGTGCTTTAGTGGATGGATCACTTGAATGCCATTCTGTTGCCGTAGGTCTTATTTCTGCTGGTAACCTGTTTTATGAGTTTGGGAGAAGTAAGCTCAGTTCATATGCCTCCTCTTTAATTTATCTTCTTAGATTATATGCCTTTTAGTTATGGACTTTCTTGATTTGTTTTTACAAATAAGCACAGTAGAATCTTAACCTTCACGGGCTCAAGGCAAGATTATTTTGATGCAGTTATGCTTAGAAATCTCTCCCTGGGAGTTACATGAGGCTGATGCTTCTGGAAAACAGAATGCCTCTACTTGAGCTTCTTCAGCACTTAACTCTGATGTGCAGTTAGAGAAGAATTTTTTCTTAGCCTTTGTGGTAACTACTGGCAGAAGCATATCTATAGAAATTGCAGTGGTGATATTACTGGGTTTAAGTAAAACTAGTGTAGCAATGCATGTATAGCAGTCTAAGGAAAGACTTCAGTTAGATTTCTGAGGTGAAAAAAACCAGCTAAGTTTTAATTTCTCCATTGTTTCTGCTTTTTCTCTTTTTTGTTTTCTTTCTTAATACACATCCTCCCCACCCTTTACACCACTTGCTGGCTTTGTCCTAATTCTCAGCTCCTCCTCTGCACTCTGCTGAAGCCCAGTTGAAGTTACTTCATGTATTTGCACCACTTGTTCTAACTGTCCTTCATTCAGCTCATGTGCTGAAGCATTCTGAAAACCAAGTCAGTAGCCCCAGGTTTTCTTTTTACTTTGTGAAAATCAGCTCTTGTCTAAGTAATCTCAGGTACCATTTATATTCTTGAACAGATTGATGGTTTCTGTGATTTCTGTTTGTATGAATGCATCTTAGCTATTCTTTTCCTCAATTTTCCCCTTTTTTGCAGTAGCTTTTCCTTCCCCAGGTTCCCCATGTCTCTATTCTTTGCAGAATCCATCTGGTTTTGTTTATGGGCTCTTTTCTCTGAGTCCTAGAGACTCTTTTGTACCCTTCTTTACTGAAGTGAACTTGGTGCTGAAGGCACATTCTTACATGTTCGCCAGCTGTTTTGTTTTTCAGTCCTATTTCTGGCTATTTTCTTCCTCTTTCCTCATTTTTCCCCCCATCAGTTTCCTTGTTTAGTTTTAACATCACTGTCCTCAAGCTCTACCTGCTCTGAGCTTGTGAGCTTCTTGGAGCTGTCCTTCATGCCACAACTATGATGTAGTCACTTGAGTTTTCAGTCTCTAAAATCTGGATCATAGTTCGACATACTGAGGAAAGCAGTTGTTGTTTCTGCTCCTTCTTGCTACTTCCTTTCTTGCAGACCTTGGTAACT